>NW_006400108.1:768433-775538 GCF_000299155.1 Elephantulus edwardii | reverse complement strand
ACTATTCTCTCCCCCATAGACTTCAATGCCGTAAACATATTTCATCCAGTTTTTCTCAGTCTTACCCCCACCCCAATGCCAGCCTCATTCTACACAGTGGCACCATATAGCATTTGTCCCTTTGTGACTGAGATGTTTTTTAAAGTGCCATGGCTGAGTTTTACATAGATCCTCGACTGTCCTTCTTCATGCTTGGGTCTGATCCTGGGAAAATGCTTTTAACCACTTGCTGTCCAGTTGATTCTAACTCATAGTGACACTGTATGTGTCAGTATAGGTCACATAGTGTTACTGTATGTGATCTGTAGGGTTTTCAATAGTAGATTTTTCAGAATTAAATCCAAGCATTTCTTCTTATGGTCCCTGATTGTGAGGGGTCAGCCACATCTGACCTCTGTTAATGCCACAAAGGGGGTCAGTCTCCATTAGCAACACCAACAATACAGAGTCAATTCCCATAAGGTTAAACATGAGCTGCACACTCTTAATAATTCTAATTACCACTTCTAATTCCAGCACCAAATGTGTTGCATTCACTACTGGGTCTGAAATCTGTTGAAATGACCATAAGATCACACAGAACCATTCTTACATTTAGGGGACTTATTAGGGAAATTAACAAATTAAAATTCAGATTGGCAGTATGATAAAATTCCTCAGTCCGGACAACTTCTTAAGTGGAGTTGCAGGCTATTTGACCTCCAGCCTCACAGCTTAGGTCAGTAATACAAGGTCCCCTTAGTCTTGCTAATTTTGGCATCTTACCTCAGTCTTCGAACAAGCTTAGGTGAAGGCTCATGGCTCTGGCTCTGGCCCTGGCTCCATGGGCTGACTGTCCCAGGTCAGCTCTATCTCATCTCAGTTTCTGGTTCTGTACTGCTGCTGCCATGTAGATCCTGATCTTTATGGTGCAGGACATTTGCTGTATTCTTTGCTTTTTCTTCCTAGCAGGTAATGAGTGTTCCTCTTTGCTGCTAAACCTGCTAGGATGGCAGAATAGACCAGTCCCATCAGGGGTTGTTTATACACACTCTGTTTCAGTGTTCCCACCCAGCCATGTGGTGAAAGTCAAAGGTATCGGCTAGGAAAGCCATTTTGAGCAATAAACCCATAACACCATGGACCCTTTGGTGGCTTGAAACCTTAGTAGTGCCTCTCACCCTTGAGAAATTAGCAATAACTGGCTTGCTCTGTAATTGTTAGAACATGGAAATCCCTTCCTAGTCATTTAAAAAAAATCCAGAAGCTACATAAAAATGCTCGATTATTTATTTTCAGGAATTACTAGGGTTAGTTTTATTTCTCTCTCCCTCTCTGTAGAAGGAAAAGGGAAATTCTTGCATTTATTTGTCCACAGAATAATCAGTGTCTGCAGTGTGGTTGTTGTTGTTATGTGCCATCTAGTCGCTTGCGACTCATAGCGACCCTACAACAGCCCTAAACTCTGTCCTGTGCCAATCGCACTGTCTCTGACACTCCCATCCCAATTACCCCAGTCACTGAATCAATCCACTTCATAGAGGGTCTTCCCCTCCTGCGCTGTCCCTCCACCCTCCCAAGAATGATGTCCCTTTCCAAGGACCAGTCTCTCCTTACAACATGTCCAGAGTATGTTAAATGGGGCCTCAGAATCCTTGCTTCCAAGGAGCCACCCCACTATTAACACAATCTCATTCTTAGACTCACAGAGCTTATGTTCTAATTGTGGAGATATACAAGTGAATAGTTTATTACAAAATGGGGTAAGAAATGCTCTGGACGGCCTTGGATGACAGTTTGAGTGGACAGGAGGATGGGCAGAAGTAGATATAGGTCTTCTCACTCAGAGCCTTTATTCAGGCTGAATGGCTTGGACCTTGCCTTGTAGATACAGCAGCTTCACTGAAGGTTTTTAAGCAGAGTAGTGATGTGAACTGTGTGAAGATTTGTATTCTATGAGTATAAGGAACACTATGATTTTGAACATGATTTGTATTTTTGGTACTCTATGAAGAGTTTACTTTTGCCATTTGAAAATTGAGATTAAGTAAGTATAAGTTTAGTGTTCTCAAGGTATGGTTTTGGATTTTCATCTGTAGTTTGATTCTTCTTTGTGAGACTGGATTTTGCATTTTTTATTTTTTTTAAATTGCATTTTTTCCTGTTTGTCACTAAGCCCAGTGCTTTCACAGAATTCACTTGTTTATTTTTGAGGCCTTTTAAGTGTTCTTTACTGTGGCTAGCCCATCGGGACATAATAGAAGTTCAAGATTTGGTGTTACTAGCAGCCTGGCTTCAGTGTAACAAGGTTTGGGAGTGAAGAGGAGGGAATGAAGCCCCAGTAAGCGCCAGCAGTATGTTTTGGTTTAATGGCATGATATAGTGTGTGATACCATTTTTATCTTTATGATCAGTGAATTTCAGATACTTTAGTACTTCTGCTTTGTTATGTTTCAGTGTTCATATGGAAAATGGCTTCAGATTTTGGGCTTCTATAATAAATATATTTGAATTGAATTTTGAAAATGGAGTTAAATAAAAATTCTCTAGTCACTGTAAAAATCACTGTAAAACTACTCACTAGTTTGTGAATAGTTAGTCTCTTAAAATCTTCAAGTAGGAAAATAGTAAGCCCATCCAAATTTGATGAGGAAGTATGCCATCAGACGTTTTGGAAATTTCTGTGGTTGCATTATAGGGATTCCCTCAAATCAAGTATTATCAACACATTTGCAATGCCTGCCTGGGAATGCCATCTACTGGATACTAAGGGCTGTGGAATTGATTCATTTTGGACAGAGTTGGACTACCTAAAACTCTAAATCTTTATAGCAGCAGACTGGTTTGCCTTTCTTCTACATAGCAGCTGGTGGATTTGAACAGTTGACGTTTTGCAAGGAGCAGCCAGTTTGATAGCTTAGCACTCCTCCACCAGTGTCCCATACTTGTTAGTGTTTTAAAAATTCTGATTATCTTCATCTTCTTTTACTACTGTATCCTGTAATAATGAGGCTCTTAGAATGATGAGTTTTATTGTGTAAGACCTAAATTAAATTTTTAGATTCTTAAAATTGATTAAAATACGAAAATGTATGAGAGGAAGACCCTCGATGAGATGGATTGATTCTGTCACAGGTGTAGTGGGGATAGGTGTGTCGGAAACAGTGAGATTGGCAAGGGATAGAGCAGGTTTTAGGGCTGTTGTACATAGGGTCGCTATGAGTCGCAAATGACTCAACGGCACATAACAACAACAACAGTAACAACAATTATATAAAATAATACTTTTAAACCACGTTTGTTTTTCAAGGCTCTGAACAGTGATATATTTTTCTGTCCACACCATCAAATTAAAGCTTATGGTTTTGCAGACACTTGCATTTTTTTTTCTTATCCCATAATAAATTTCCAATTTCTTTGTGTAAGGAGCTCTGATAGCTTAGTAGTAAGGAATTGCACTGTGAATGCAAAGGTTCAGATCCACCAACTCCCCCATGGGAAAAGGAATATACCTACTGAAAAAGTAAATGAAGACTTGGCAAAGACCTAGCTATTAAAATTTTATAGTTAATCATATTTGAATGCCAGAATAAGGTAGATAAGCAAAAGATCCTTTCAGCTGTGTGAGTAGACAGTTGTACTGGGCAAGTAGCAGTGCTCATGATAGACAATTTCAGTAGCCAAATACATACTGGGAAACTCAAGAAGGGGAGCTATTGAGACTGGCTAATGATTTGCCTAGTGGTTCTGACATATAAAGAAGTTTTTGTTTTTAGGTTTCATTAAGTCATCTATAACCTATATTAACTCCCAACAATATCAGATTGAAACCTTGACCTATGCCTCACCATTTTCACAATCTGTGCCATACTTATCCATTGTTGCAGTGTCTATGTCAGTCTATCTCATTGAGGATCTTCCTCTATTTTACTGACCCTTTACTTTCCCCAGTTATGGCTAACATTGAGAAGAATGGGAATCCCAGAACACTTAATTGTGCTTGTGCAAAACCTATACCTGGACCAAGAAACTGTTATATGGACTGAGCAAAGGAACACTTCATGATTTAAATTGAAGAAAGATGTGCATCAAGGTTGTATCCTTTCTTCATATTTATTCAGTCTGTATGCTGAGCAGATTATTGAAGAAACATCAGTAACATATGTTATGCAGGTAACAAAGCCTTGCTAACTGAAAGTGAGGACTTGAAGCATTTCCTCAAAGACTACAGTCTTCTGTGTGGATTGCACTTCAATGTCAAGAAAACAAAAATTCTTACTATTGAACATCATGATAGATGGAGAAAAAATTGAAACTGTCAGCAACCTGATCTTATTTGAATCCATAATTAGCATCCTTCATACCAGGATGCAGGAGATTAAGAAATGTATTGCACTTGGAAAGTCTGCTTTTAGGGACCTCTCCAAATTGCTAAGGAGCGATGTCAGTTTGAGGATTAAGGTTCACCTGATTCATGCCATAGTCTTTTCAGTCACTTGCTGTCCATCTGAGAACTGAACAATAAAAAAGGATGACAGAAGAAGAATTGATACCTTTGAACTGTGGTATTGAAGAGTGCTGAATATCCTGTGGACTGCCAGAAGAGCAAAATGTGTTCTTTTGGACAATTTGTTTTAAAAAACCAACAAAAAAACCAACCAAAACACTTACCTGTGTTGGTGAAGGTGCAACCAGAGTGGTCTGGGGTGGCAACAGTGATAAAGCTTTGTCTTTTGGGCATGTTGCTAGGAGAAGTTATTCCTTGGAGAGGGACTTGGTGCTTGGAGAGGTGGAGGAGTGATGAAAGGGAAGACCCTCAGTCAGATGGATTGACACAGTGACTGCAGCAATGGGCTGGAGTATATCAGAGATTGTGAGGGTGGCACAGGATAGGACAGGGTTTGTCACCCTTGGTTATACTGGACAATACCTAACAACAACTACTTGTTCCATCATGATGTCTTATCCAAGCACTAGTGCCCCCTAACCACATGTAATTGGTCAAAGTATGTGAGAAGAGAGGTGGTTGGTGTATTGCCTGGGGATGATTTGAGTCTATCCAGGATCATTTGACAGGAAAAGAGATTTTAATAGTGTATATTTGAAAACTGAGTTTAAAAATTATATATAAGTATATAAGAATGGTTTCTTCTTCCTTCTCCTGGACCACTTCTTCATGATTCTAGAACTAATTTGCATAGGAATGAAAACAAATGAAAATGACCTTCCTTTACTCATTATTTTTTAGGAGGGCTGGACTTGAGCTTCTTCAGAGCCAGTAAGAGTGAGCTTTCCTGTGCCAGAGCAAGATTGAAATCCTATTGGTGACTGATATCCTGTAGAATGAACTATGTGATATAATTATTTTACAAGGAAGGGCTGTTACATTTGGTAGCAATGACCATTCTAGGATATTTCCCCCTTCTTTTCTGGCCTAAAAATCATGACTTTGAGTCAAAGAAAACAATAGACTCTACCAAATTGTCCAGCACAATAAAGCAGCCTGGGATATGTGCTTTGGTTGCTGTCTTCATCAACGTTTCTTGAGAACCAGTAGAACTAGATCAGACAGTGAGATTAGGATGAAAGAATTCTTATCTGAATGGCTTGGCAGCTGCTGTGAAATATATCTGTATTATTGTTCCTGCACATGGAAAACTTTTCTGCCAAGAAATGACTATATCCACTTGTGTCAGCAAAATGTGAATGAAAGAATAAAGAAAGGTTCTAAAAAAGGTACAGATACTCTTAGTGGAAATAAAAGTTTTTCTCTTTTGGAATATCAGCATAATTATGAATAGTGTGTGGTTCTGTTGACTGTATTCCTGAGGGTTAGTCTAAAATTAGTCAGTGTCATTGACGGTCTGAATTAGAGGAGACTCACCTAAGGTGTTCCCAGACTGCATTTTGTCAGAATTTGATTTAAGAAGGTTGCCTGGTCTCCACACCAACATCTTCTAGAAGGGTCCTTTGCCTACCTCACAGCCTTCTTCTCACTCTGGCTTTGCTGTCCACCCTGTTCACGACACTAACTGCAGCCTGTGCTTCTCTTTTCTGGCAGTTTCATGTCTAGAAGAAATGGTAGTCACAGAGGCCTCGAAGGTAGCCCCAATTGTATTTCTACTCTGAAACTTCATGTTTTGGTGCATTGTGAGGAGAGACCTTTTTCTTGGGGAAAAAATGACATCATGCTGTGAAAGGTGAAGTGTCAGAAAAAGAGTGAAAGACCCCAACAAGATGAACTGGCACACAAACTGTAACAATGGGCTTGAAGATATCAGGGATGGTGAGGAACGTGCCGGACTGGGCAAGGTTCAGATCCCTTATTCATATTCCTTGCTGTGAGTTGTAGTAGACTTGATGGCATCCGTCAACAACAGAAGGCTAATGCTTTGATCCTACGCACACCTAGTGCTTGAAGGCAGTGAGTGCCAGCAGGTGGTTTTGGTGAGTCAGGGGTGGCAAAAAGCTCCAAGTTACACTCATAAGCTTCCACAAGAGCCAGCTATGAGGCGAGCTGCTCAGCGTGCCTTAAGCCCAGTGAACCCAGTATTTCATATACATTGTAGAAACACTGTTTTTGGTCAGGGGATTCTCATTTTAGTAGGAACCAACTTATGAGCCAGTTCTCATACATAGTGATCTTATAGAAGAGAGTAGCCGTGTGGGGTGCACTTGCTGCTGCCACAACTTTGTCTCTTGAAGCAGCTAATGGGTTCAGACTGCAGATTCTGGTTAAAAGTCACATATTTTCACCACTGAGCTACCAGGACCCCTTTTAAGGGTAAAACAGTATATGGTGGTATAAGAACTGGCACTTACATTTTAGTTCTTCTGATTTCAGATATTTCTGTAGTGCTTCTAGACATGGAAGTGCTTATATTGGTTGCATTCCCTCTGTGAGCCTCTCATTATCTCCCGAACAAGGAGGCTCATTCCTGAATGTCCAACACAAACGAATGGATTGAGAATTTATGGTACATTCACACAATGGAATACTATGCAGCAAGCAGGAGCAATGATTTTGTAAATTAATACTAAACTTGGGAGGGACTGGAGAGCATTGTGCTGCGTGAACTAACTCAAGAACTCCTACAAGGACAAATACTGTATAAAACCATTGGTA
>NW_006400108.1:747943-768315 GCF_000299155.1 Elephantulus edwardii | reverse complement strand
GGTGAGGGAAATTGGAAGAACCAGTTCTCAAAATCAATGTAATAGAATTTTGTAAACAAACGAGTATAAAAACAACAACAACAACAAAAAACTACCCAAGGCGAGTCATTCTCTTAGCACCGCATTTGTGGCATTAGGATTAGCGACCAGCACTGGACTTGGAGCTGGAGGTCTGGATACTTCCCTACAGGTGTTCAGGACACTTTCCCAAGAGCTGGCCTCAGCTCTGGATGAAATAACCCAGGCATGCAAACCCTTAAGTCACAAACTGACTCATCGACAATAGTGGTTCTACAAACTCACCCCTGGACATGCTGATGGCCAAATAAGGAGGGTGTGCATTGCCCTCCAGAAAGAATAATGTTTTTATACAATCAGAGAAGGACCAACCAGATAGGTATCAAACCATCCTGGCATCTGCTTCACAGATTCCTATTGACGAAAATACATGCTGGTCTGGTCAGGCTGCCTTCAGAAACATCATTAGGGGATGCACCTAGCTTAATAGAGGACATTTTCCCTTGCACTTAAAAAAGGTAGAGAGTGGGGAAATGCCCGCTGTTAACTTGTAGGATGGATGTTTAGGGTGAATCTTCTGTTATAAATGTAAATTTATTTGGTAATTTTTAATAAATATAAAATAATGGAAGTATCCCCTTAACAGAATTATAAAATACCTCTGATGACTCAGATTTTCTGTTGACAATGTACTGAATTGTCCCAGAGCTTAGCCTGTTTAGAGAACAAATGGTCTAGAAAAGTTGCTTTTTACCTTCAGATTGTGAGACAACTGTAATCTTCCTCTCTCTGCCATCAGATGATCCAGTGAGAGCCACAGCGAATGAGTTTGAATTTGTGACCTTGGGGAAATTATTTATTAAGCTTGTTTACCCTCATCCGAGAAGTGAGGTGAAGCTAGTACTTCATAGTTATCTTGAAGTTCAGCTGCATTAACTAGTATTCATCAAGTAAGGTCTTGGAAGGTGGTTTTGGGTGTCTGTTTTCTGGGTAAATACAGGGACCATTCCATCTATGTCACAACTGCGTATCTGGAGAAAGCAGTCATAGAACATTACATAAACCTGTGAGCCTGGCTATGTCAGTAAAACTTTATTTATCAGCACTGACATTAACATTTAATGCAGTTTTGGTAAGATTGTGAAACAGTACCCTTATCATACCTACGCCCAAACAGAAACAATTCTTACTCAAAGGCTGAACAAAAAGAGGCAGTTTTTGGTAGGTTGCCAATACCACCTTTCCTTAGAGAATGTTTTGGGTTGAGTTTTAGTAAATATAGCTTATGTTGTTTATGTGTAGTTTAGTCAACTATGCCTCATAGAAACCCTATGAACAATGGCTCATCCTATGAACCTTGTCTCATCCAGAGCCAGTCTCACCATCTTTAATACACCTGACCCCATCTGTGGCAGTGCATCTCAAGGGTCTTCCTCTCTTGTGCTGATCCTTTATCTTTCCAAGCATGATATCCTTCTCCAAGGATTATTGCCTCTTGATAATATGCTCAAAGTAGTGAGGTGAAGTTTTAAAATCCTTGCCTTCAAGGAGCAACCTGGTTTTACCTTCTCCAGGACAGACCTGTTCTCTTGGCAGTCCATAGTGTATTCTATTCTGCAGCACCACAACTCGAAGGCATTGATTTTTCTGTAATCTATAGTCGCTGTTCATCTTTCAGATGCATAGCAAGCAATTGAGAAAGCCATGATTTGTATCAGGCATACTTTAGTGTTTAGACTGACATTGTTAAACCTCTGGAGAGGTCTTTGACAGTAGATTTTCCCCAAAATAACTTGCTTTTTTTTTTTAAATTTCCTGACTGCTGGTGCCAAGGATATTATTTGTAGATCTAAGCAAGATGGAATCCTTAACTGCAATCCTTTCTCCATCTATCATGATGTTGCCTATTGGCCTGATGATAAGGATTTTTGTTTTCTTGATGTTAAGAGGCAATTCATATTGTAGTCCTTGATCCTTTACAACAAGCACTTCACATTTTCCTCACTTATAGAAAGCAAAGTTGTGTCACCTGTATAAAGAGATTGTTGATAAGTCTTTCTCCAATCTTGATGCCATGTTCGTCTTCATGAAGCCCAGCTTCTTCAATGAACTGTTAATCACATAGATTGAAGAAGTATGTAGAAAGGATACATCACTGACATACTCCTTTTTTTACTTTGAACCATTGATTTCACATGCAAGCAAGATTCTACTGAAGATTATCCAAAAACGACTGGAACATTACATCAGCAGAGAACTGCCAGAAGTCCAGGCTGGGTTTAGAAGGGGTCGTGGTACTAGGGATATTGTAGCTGATCTTAGATGGATCTTAGCTGAAAGCAGGGGATACCAGAAGAAAGTCTATCTATGTTTCATTGATTATGCAAAGGCATTTAACTGCGTGGATCATAACAAACTGTGGCTGACTCTGAGAAGAATGGGAATCCCAGAACATTTAATCGTGCTAATGCGAAACCTATACTTGGATCAAGAGGAGGTCATCAGAACAGAGCAGGGCAACACTGCATGGTTCAAAATTGGAAAGTGTGTACGCCAGAGATGTGACCTATATCCATACCTTTTCAACCTGTATGCAGAGCAGATTATCTGGGAGGCTGGGCTCTATGAGGGGAAGCGTGGCATTAGGCTTGGTGGACGATCTATCAACAATCTGCGTTATGCAGATGACACAACCCTGCTCGCCGAAACTGAGGAGGACCTCATACACTTACTGCAGAGGGTCAAGGACTGCAGCCTTCAATATGGACTGAGGCTCAATGTCAAGAAGACAAAAAGTCTCACCACTGGACCAATTGGTAGCATCAGGATGGATGGCGAAGAGATTGAGATTGTTCACAGCTTCAGTTTGCTTGGCTCCACGGTCAACACTCTTGGCACCAGCAGCCAGGAAATAAAAAAAACGTATTGCGATGGGAAAGTCTGCTGTTAGGGACCTCTCTTAAAGTACTCAAGAGCAGCGGTGTCTCTCTGGAGACTAAGGTGTGCCTGATACAGGCCATGGTTTTTGCAATCGCTTATTATGCATCAGAGAGTTGGTCAATGACTAGGGAGGATAGAAGGAGAATTGACGCCTTTGAGCTGTGGTGCTGGAGAAAAGTATTGGATGTACCATGGACGGCCAAGAAAACAAACAGATTCATCCTAGAGAGGGTTAAACCGGGCTGCTCCTTGGAGGCAAGGATTCTGGGGCTTTGTCTGACATACTTTGGACATGTAAGGAGAGACAGGTCTTTGGAGAGGGATATCATGCTGGGTAGAGTGGAGGGACAGCACAGGAGGGGAAGACCCTCTATGAGGTGGATTGATTCAGTGACTGGGGTAATCAGGATGGGTGTGCCAGAGGCAATGAGATTGGCACAGGATAGGGCATGGTTTAGGGCTGTTGTACATAGGGTCGCTATGAGTCGCAAACGACTCGACGGCACATAACAACAACAACAACAACAGGCATTGGTGAAATGAGATGGATCAGCATGGGACACTTTGAGTCAGACAATCATATGTTCTACTTACTGGAAATAAAAAGGTGAAGAAAAACAAGGTTACACTCATAGTTAAAAATGTGATTTCTAAATTCAGCTTGAAATGCAGTGTTGTTAATGGTAAGATAATAGCCATTCATATACAAGGAAGTCCAGTTAATCCTACTATCATTGAACTGTATGCACCAACAATTGTAGCCAAAGAGGAGGAAATAGAGGATTTCTACCAGTTTTGCAGTTGGAAATTAATAGAATGCGCAACCAAGACACATTGGTAATAGTGGGTGACTGAAATGCAGTGGTTGGGAACAAAGAAGAGAAGAATTGATAGTAGGAAAGCATGGAATTGGTGACAGAAATGAAGGCTCTACATAGAATGATAGAATTTTGTACACTCAGTGATTTATTCACTTCAAAAACGACTTATAAGAAATATAAACAGTGATTATACAGGTGGACTCTACCTGATGGTGCACACAGCAATCAGATTGACTGCATCTGTGAAAGGAGTAGCTGGAGAAGCTTAGTATCAGCTGTGAAAACTAGGCCAGGTGCTAATTGTGGAACAGACCGTCAACTTCTCATGTACAGGGTCAAGGAAAAAAAAAAGCTAAAGAAAATGGAATAAAATCAACAGGAATCTAAATTGCACCTTGAGTCTATCCCACTTGAATTTAAAAATCATCTCAGGAACAGGCTTGAGGCCTTGAATGCTAATGAATGAAGACCAGATGATCAAGAGTATCATTCATGAGGAATGCGAAAGGTCATTGCAAAAACACACAAAGAAAAAGACCAAGGTGGATGTCCATAGAGACTGAATATTGCAAATATTGCACTAGAGCACCGAGAAACCAAAGCTGAGGAAAGAAATCAGGAAGATAAGGAGTTCAACAGAATATATCAGAGGGTAGCACTGGAAAACAAAGCATAGCTGTACAAAGAGCTGAGGTCCAAAACTCAAAGGGGCGAACTCACTCCACATTTCTTAAGCTGGAAGAACTGAAGAATAAATAGAAGGTTTGAATTATAGTACTTAAGGATCCAATAGGTAGACTATCAAAGGATCCAGGAAGGTAAAAAATTAGAGCAGAAATAAATGAAATAGAAAGCAGAATATCAGTTGAAACTAGCAACAAAACTAGGAGTTGGTTCTAATAATAAATTAAAAAAGAAAAAAAAAAAGAAGATGGAAGGAGTGCACAGAGCCACTGTACCAAAAGTAATTGGCTGACAGAAGAATTCATATAATCTAGAGGTGATGTTAATGAAGGAGGAAGTTCACACTTCTCTGAAAGAATTTGCAAAAAAACAAGTCCCCGGGAATTGAATGACTAGCAAGTGACATATTTCAACAAACAGATATGCTGCCCTGGACGTGCTCATCAAGTTGTGCCAGGATATCTGGAGGATAAATGCCTGGCCAACTGACTGGAAGAGACATTTATATCCTTTTCTAAAAAGGGTGACCCAACAGAGTTTGGAAAATTCAAGTGTCACTGATATCAAACACAGACAAAGTCCTGCTGAAGATTATCCAAAAATGACTGTAAAATACATTGACAAAACTACCAGAAATATAGGCCAGGTTTAGAAGAGGCTGGGGCAGCAGAGACATTATCACCTATGTCATATGGACCTTGGTCAAAAGTAAAGAGTACCACAGGAATGTCTACGTGTTTCATTGATTGTGCTTTAACTCTTTGGATCACAACAACTTATAGCTAATCTTGAGAAGAGTGGAAATCTCAGGACACTTTATTGTGTTTATGTGACTAGGAAGCAGTCGGCAGAAAGAACAAGGAAATGCTGCACAGTTCAAAATCAGGAAAGGAGTGCATCAGGGATGTGTTTTGTCTTGATACTTTTTCAATCTGTATGCAGAACAGATCATTGGGGAGGCTGCACTTTATGAGGTAGAATGTGATATCAGGATTGGAGGAAGACTCATCAACAACCTACGTTACACAGATTACTCAACTTTGCTCACCAAAACTGTTAAGTATCTGAAGTGTTTCCTGTAGGAGGTCAAGGATTGTAGTCTTCAATATACATTGAAACCCTAAATCAAGAAGACAAAGATTCTTGCCATTGGGCCGATTGGCAGCACCATGATAGATGGAGAAGAGATTAAAGTTGTTAACAATTTCAGCTAGTTCAGATCCACAAACAACACTCTTGACACCAGCAGCCAGGAAATCAAAAGATGAATTGCTCTGGGTAAAGCTGCTGTTGGGGACTTCTCCCAAGTGCTAAGGAGAAATGATGTTAGTGTGGAGGCTATAATGATCCAGGAAATGGTCTTAGCAGTTACTTGCTATGTATCCCAAAGCTGGACAGTGACCAAGGATATCAGAAGAAGAACTGATACCTTTGAGTTGTAGTGCTGGAGAATAGTGTTCAACATACCATGGACTGTCAACGGAACAAATAAGTTTATCTCGGAGAGGGTGAAACCAGTTTACTCTTTGGAGGCAAAGATTTTGAAGCCCTGTCTCACATACTTTGGGCATGTGGTCAGAAGGGACCAGTTTCTGTAGGGGGACATCATTCTTGGAAGGGTGGAGGGACAGCACAGGTGAGGAAAACACTGCATTAGATGGATTAACACAGTAAAGTGGAGTAAATGAGAGTAGGTTTGTCAGAGATGGTGCGACTGGCTCAAGATAGGGTAATGTTCAAAGCTTTTGTACATAAGGTTGCTATGAGTCACAAGCGACTCTGGCACATAACAATTACAATACATAAAACACAAATAGACATTCTTCTGGTATTCTCTTTTTTTCAGCCATCAAACATCAGCAGTGATCCCTAGTGCCATAACCTCTTTGAAATTCAGCTTGTATTTCTGTCGGTTCTCTCTCAGTGACAACTAGTTCTAGCTTGCATAATCATCAGCAAGATTTTGCTTGCAAGTGATATTAATGATGTTGTTCAATAATTTTCATATTCTGTTGCATCACTGTTTTTGTGAATGTGTCTCTCTTTGGGTTTCTTGGCGTGTGCTTGTCCTCTAGTTTTCTTGGCGCTTTCTTGTCAGCATCTCTTGTGGGGTTGCATGTCTTTGTTTTTTTGTTTCAGTTTGTCTTTTGTTATTTCCTCGGTTCTTGGTTTTTTCTTTTTTGTCTATGGCTTCTTGGCCTTTTTCCTTTCTTATTACTGTTTTTTTTGTTTATGTTGTTTTTTGTGACTTTTTTGTGTGTTTGTCTTTTTTTTTTTGTAGTGTGTCTTTGTCCTCCTGCCCGCTTCTTTTGATGCTTCCTGGATCATTCAACATTTTGCCAATAACATCTTTCAGTATTGCAACCTGAGGCTTGAATTTAATCTTTAGTTGCCTCGACTTGAAAATTTCTAAGTGAATTCTTCCATTTTGATTTTCTGACTTCAGCTCCTTGTACATTTTGTTATAATGCTTTGCTTTGTCTTTACAAATTGCCCCTTTTCTTTTCTTTCTTTCTTTTTTTTTTTTTTTACAAACTGCCCTTTGAAATCTGTTTAACTCTTTAACTTCATCATTTCTTCCCTTTGTTTTGGCTACTAGTCACTCTAATGCAATATTTTCAAAGTTTTTAATGACATCGATTTTAGTCTTTTCTGTCTTTGTGATGTCTTTTGCATTCTTTATAGCTAATATCCCTGATAGCCTCCCACAGTTCATCTTGTTTTTGTTCATTAATCATCAAGGCTTCAAACTTGTTCTTGAAATGGTTTTTAAATTCCAATGGGATAGACTCAAGTTTTGTTCTTGTAGATTTCTTTTAATTTTCTTTATCTTCCATTTGAGCTTGCGCATGAATAGTTGATGTTCTGTTCCATAGACAGCAGTTGGCCTGGTTTTCACAGCTGATACTGAGCTTCTTCAATGATTCTTTACACATATGAAATCAGTCTGATTCTTCTTGTGTTATCCAAACTGAGGAAGACCTGAAACATTTGCTGCAGAAGGTCAAGGACTACAGCCTTAAACATGGATTGAAGCTTAACATCAAGAAAACAAAAATTTTCACCACTGGACTGGACCAATAGGCAGCATCATGAGATGGTAAAGAGATTGAGATTGTTAACAGCTTCTGCTTGCTTGGGTCCACAATCACACCCTTGGTACCAGCAGCCAGAAAATCAAAAGATGAATTGCATTGGGAAAATATACTGTAAGGGACCTCTCCAGAGCGCTGAAGGGCAACAGAGTCAGTCTAGAGACTAAGGTGCACCTGGTCCAGGCCATGGTCTTTGCAATTTCTTACTCTGCTGCAGAGTGTTGGACAGTGACTAAAGATCATAAAGGATGAATTGATGCCATTGAGTTGTGGTGCTAGAGAAGAGTATTGAATATACCATGAACTGAATCCAGGACTTCCAGGAGATAGTTTGATCCTGGACAGGGTGAAACCAGGGTGCTCCTTGGAGGCAAGGATTTTGAAGCCTCGTCTGACATTCTTTAGGCATGTTTCAAGGAGGGACCATTCCTTGGGAGACTGGGCATCATGCTTGGGAGGGTGGAGGGACAGCACAGGAGAGGAAGACCCTGAATGAGATGGATTGACTTAGTGACTGGGGTAATGGAGGTTGGCGTGTCAGAAACAGTGAGGTAGGCTCAAGCTGTTGTACATAGGGTCTCTATGAGTCGCAAGGGACTTGATGGCACATAACAACAGTTACAACAACAACAGCAGCAGTAGCAGCAACAACAACATGTATATCGTCATTTGTGCTCTTCTCAGAAGAAGTCTTGAATCGATGTAAAAAGACTGTTCCCCCTATCCCCATGCTTCCAATAGATTTATTCCATATCACCTCCAGTAAAGGAGTTGAATTTCCACCCCAGATTTACTAAATTTTAATATTTTAACAAGATTCCCAAGTGATTCCTACAGTAAGATTGTAGGTTCTGATGTATTACAATGTGGTGTTGAAATGAAAATTCACAGCAGGTAATCAAATTGGAGTAAACTGATTCCAAGCTCTGTCTTCAGCTGGATTTGACAGTATCAGACTGCTAAAGAAAAGTTTCATGGCTTAAATCCGCCAACCTCCTAGCTTGAAAAATGAGCAGTGCTCTTCTGTTGCAATTCTGTTCCTTGGAAACTTGTTGGAAGGTTATCTGATGGAAAGTTTGTAATCATAAGTAATTACTTGTACTTTTTCTACTTGGGAGATGGTGATTGTCCACTGCCATGTTGTCTGACCTAGTCCTTGTGAGGACCTTAGGTTGGTCCGCTGAAGTAAGAGAATACATTTTTGCATCATTCCATTTTCTCCTAAGACTTTCCAATGAAGTTTGAATAGCAGAGCAATGAATTC
Organism: Elephantulus edwardii; assembly: GCF_000299155.1. NCBI lineage: Eukaryota > Metazoa > Chordata > Mammalia > Macroscelidea > Macroscelididae > Elephantulus > Elephantulus edwardii. Next base: position 759,493 of record NW_006400108.1, on the reverse strand, counting down.
CTCAATTGATATAATGAAAGAATAGCCCAGAGAAACCCTAGTATGCGCCTAAAGTTAAAGCAGTCTCAACACTTAGAATCAGACTTGGAAACTCATTTTCCTAACTCGTGGCCCAAGATACTTCCCACTCCACCATCCTCTTCGCCTTATTATCATGCAATATCAATGAAGAGATTAGTGATAGCATCTGGCATCCATAAATGTTACTTTTCATAAAGGCCTTTTTCATATACTAATTTATTTAAACCACAGAAGACCCTATGAAGAAAGAAGGGTGAGTTTTATTATCTGCCACTTATTTACAGATGAGGCCAGCTGACAGTCTGATGTATTTTAACTTCCCTGGTCACACGCTGATTAAGTGCAAGAGTCACGTTTAGGACCTAGGATTCTAACTCCCTTTATTGTACCACATTGCCTTATTACAGTATATGGAAGCTGATGTCATTAGTAGCCAAACATTAAAAAATAAATTGGAAAAGAAATAGCATCCTGCGTAATTCCAGCCCCTGGCAGTGATTAAAATGGAGGCTCCAGTTATGAGAATTTTTGCTTTCAAAATGCTGCACATGCCTCCTGTAAAAGGTTGAATGAGATGATTTTATTTTTGGTAAGTGGCCCATGTAAATTTATTATTTATTTATTTTGCTGCTTTTTTTGCTTCAGCTCTTTGGGCTAAATGAAGGCTGTATTTTTATTGTGTGCCCCATTATTAAAAGAAATTGAAAACAAAAACAAAAACAAAACAAACAGCCATGCTTGTTAGTTTTAATATTGCATGGGTGGAAGTCTATCTGGCACTTTCAGGAATAGTTACAGTTCCTAATAGTGCCTTTTAAGAAGTAGTCTGGTTTAGTTCTTGGTTGAAAAAAGGAGAATACTTTCTTAAATTTGCTCTAATAAAATAATTATCTTTCATTGGGAGGAATGTCTCTGCTTAGTATGACCCTGATTTTTATTGACTCATTCAACATTCCTTTTCAACCTTTGGGAGTGGATTATACTCTTAGGTGGCATGCAGAATATTTCATTTGTTGGTAAATAATCTAGGCAAAGCTGTTTCTAAGTGCAAGTTTTCTTCTCTCTCAGTAAACCATATGCTCCTTTAACTATTGGACATATGCCCCTTTTAGTACATCATCTGAGCCTGTAACTGTTAAGAGCTTTTGCGAAGTTAAAAACAAAACATCTACTCAGACTACTCCTTGCACTTAAGTCTGCAAGCCAGACGGCCAATTTAACTGCTGTAGAGTTTTTACTGTTGTAGATTTTTACTTATTCCATCTCAATAGCACAAAGTACAGCTGCCGATAAGGTTTTCAAGGCTGTATAAATCTTTACAGAATCTGCCACATATTTCTCCTCTAGAATGATTGATAGCTTCAATTCACTGATCTTTTTGTTAGAGACCAAGCACCTTAAGTCACTGTACCCTCTGAGCTCCAAATAACCCAGAAGATAGTGATAAAATAGTCCTTTGCAAAATAGCTATTTAGAACTTGGAAATTTCAAAAGATGGCGGGTTATGGTAAAGAACGGTAAGAGGGAAGTTTCAGAAGTCAGACGACAAGAAAATGTCACAAGAGGTCTGATTTATACTCCAGCATAAAAAATATACCAAAACACACCCTTGGCAATAACAACAACAATAACAGTAGCAACCAAAGTTACTAAGAAAATTCTAAACCACATTGCATAACTCTGGGTTTACAATTATTCACTAGATTGTTGTCTGAAGTATGTTTTCCTTAGTTTTTTCAGGAAAAGGTAGAATAATTTTAACAGTGAAAATGATCTCCATGTGTACCTAGAAAAACAAGAAGGAAATCAATGTCCCACATGGTTCCACAGATACTTTGCAGAGAGGTTAACAGTAATTTACAATACATGCAAAACTTATTCAGTTCTGATCATTTACCAGAAGGAAGACTTTAAGCAGAGTGGTTAGATATTGTTAAGTCTCACGACTTTCAGTTAGGGTGAAAATAAATGGGGTAGTGATACTGCCTATACATGCTGGGCTTGTGAGGTTTAAATGGGATTAATAGATATGGAGTATTTTGCACACAGTATGAGCTTAATAAATGTGAGCAACATTGATGGGAGTGATTATGGTTTCAGATATATTTCCCCTTTTACATCTTTTAGAAGGTGGCCAGATGAAAATTGTAGTTAAACGTTTTGGGTAGAGGAGATTAGGAAATACTAGTGGTTGTACAAAACATAGATTTAAAAAATTTCTTTTTTGTGTGTGAACATAGATTTTGTACATAAATGCAGAATAACTAAACTGATTACACTGCTTGAAATAAGCTAACTTAATTTTTCACAGAGCCTCACACCATAGAAAGGGACTATGTGTAGAAATAGTCTACTGAGTACTTATTGTTTTAAGAGGTGGAATTAATAGTTTTACACAGGCTTCTTTTTTTTTAATTTTGGGTGCTTAGTTTGGACTTTTCTAGAGAATTATTGTTAAGGTATGGTTACAATAGAATTAAGTAAATCAGTTTTTCTAGACTGTAAAACCTGAGCAAAAAAGAAAATCTATACAAATATTTTTATACTACTATTGGCATATTTCCTTAAAACTTTCCTTAAACTTTAAATTATATTTTGCTAAGTATGTATGAATATTTAGGGTTTTCCTGTTGATTTCACATGCAAGCAAGATTCTGCTGAAGATTATCCAAAAACGACTGGAACAGCACATCAGCAGAGAACTGCCAGAAGTCCAGTCTGGGCTTAGAAGGGGACGTGGTACTAGGGATATTGTAGCTAATGTTAGATGAATCTTGGCTGAAAGCAGGGAGTACTAGAGGAATGTCTATCTGTGCTACATTGATTATGCAAAGGCATTTGACTGTGTGGACCATAACAAACTGTGGCTGACTCTGAGAAGAATGAGAATCCCAGAAGACTTGATCGTGCTAATGCGAAACTTATACTTGAACGAAGAGGCAGTAATCAGAACAGAGCAAGGAAACACTGCATGGTTCAAAACTGGGAAGTGTGTACGCCAGGGATGTGTCCTATCTCCATACCTTTTCAACCTGTATGCAGAGCAGATTATCCGAGAGGCTGGACTCTGTGAGGAGAAGTGTGGCATCAGGATTGGTGGAAGATCTGTTAACAATCTGTGTTATGCAGATGACACAACCCTGCTTGCTGAAACGGAGGAGGACCTGAAGTGCTTGCTGCAGAGGGTCAAGGACTGCAGCCTTCAATATTGATTGAGGCTCAGTGTCAAGAAGACAAAGATTCTCACCGCTGGACCAATTGGCAGCATCAGGATGATGGTGAAGAGATTGTGATTGTTCACAGCTTTAGTCTGCTTGGCTCCACAATCAACACTCTTGGCACCAGCAGCCAGGAAATTAAAAGACATATTGCGATGGGAAAGTCTGCTGTGAGGGACCTCTCTAAAGTACTCAAGAGTAACGGTGTGTCTCTGGAGACTAAGGTGTGTCTGGTACAGGCCATAGTCTTTGCAATTACTTGTTATGTGTCAGAGAGCTGGACAGTGACCAGGGAGGATAGAAGTAGAATTGATGTTTTTGAACTTTGGTGTTGGAGAAGAGTGTTGAGGGTACCATGGATTGCTAAGAAAACAGATTTATCCTGGAGAGGGTTAAACCAGGCTCCTCCTTGGAGGCAATGATTCTGAGGCTCCGTCTGACATACTTTGGTCATGTTGTAAGGAGAGACCAGTCCTTGAAGAAGGACATCATGCTTGGGAGGGTGAAGGGTAGGCGCAGGAGGGGAAGGCCCTCTGGGAGGTGGATTGGTTTGGTGACTGGGGCAGTCGGAATGAGTTTGTCGGAGACAATGGGATTGGCACAGGACAGAGCAGAGTTTAGAGCTGTTGTACATAGGGTCGCTATGAGTCGCAAGCAGCTCAATGGCACATAACGACAACAACATATATGAATATATAATAAAGTAAAGACCATATGTTGAATATATAATGAAATATATTGAATTCTGTATTTCACTTTTACTTTCTTTGCCTTCCTCCAAAAACTTGGATCCTTAAAATATTAAGAGGCTGATAATCTAGTGAATGAAGAAAGGAGTAAACCCTTATTTTCTTCAAGGCATCACCTTTTCTTGGACAAATATTTCCGTTTTCATGTCTATGTAGTGGGGATCATGATTATACACGGGGATCATTATTATACATGGGGATCATGATTATACATGGGATTGTCATGTAAGGTGCTTGCATTAGTACTTGGCACTTAATAAAGCACTGTAAAAGAAATGTTAAGTGTTACTTTCTTTGAGTTCCTGGATGTGACAAATGCTCAAGAGCTATATTACCAGCCAGAAGGTTGGTGGTTCAGATCCTTTGAGACATGCCTTGCAAATTCTGCTTCTGAAAAGTCGCAGCCATGACGAGCTGATGGGACAGTTCTGCTCTACACCTGGCCATCATGCGTCCAGATCACTTTGATGGCCACTGTTGACAACATCACTTTTCTGTGTTTGTTAATATCCTAGAAAACACTATATTTAATCATGTAATATTCCATCAGATCATAAATAAGATAGTATATATGTATTTTAACTTCTACACCTTTCTTAATAACATAGTGGTGAGCATCTGTGAATATGAAACATTGAGTCTGCTTTATTACTTTTTTCCTAAATATGCTAGACATATTTTAAGAAGGACACTAGAAGTTGACCAAAAGGGATCGACACTGGACCATTTCAGGATGTAGCATATGATTAAGAACCAATAGCACTGAAGGACGAAGTCCAAGCAGCACTGAAGATATTGGCAAAACTTGACCTCAAAAATTGATGGAATATTAATTTAGATATTTCAGGAAGCGGCAACCCTGGGTATGCTCATCATTTTCTCTTTCCAGATGTGGAAGACAGCTATGTGCCAGCTGACTGGAAGACATCCTTAATTGTTCCCATTTTCAATAAAGGCGATCCAAAAGAATGTGGAAATGAGCAAATAATATCACATGCAAATAAGATCTTGCTGAAGATCTCAAAAAAATGGCAGAGTCATTACATTAATACCAAACTGTCAGAAATCCAACCTGGATTCAGAAGAGGCTTTGACACATTCTGGTGTTGGATGAATCTTGGCTAATTGCCAAGAATACCCAACAGGATATTTACTTGTGTTTTACTGATTATGTAGAGGCATTTGATTGTGTGAATCATAAATTATGCATAACATTGAGAAGAATGGGAATCCTAGGACACTTAATTGTGCTCATGGGAAAGTTCTACATAGACCAAGAAGCAGTTTTCTGAACACAATAAGGGAATACTGCATGGTTTAAAATCAAGAGAGGTTTGTGCGTGGGTTATATCCTTTCTCCATACCTATCAGTCTGTATGCTGAACAAGTAATTTTTGGAACTGGACCATATGAAGAAGAATGTGGCATCAGGATTGGAGGAAGATTTCACCAACAACCTGCATTATGCAGTTGACACAACCTTGTTTGCAGAAAGTGATGACATGAAGCACTTACTGCAGAAGACCAAAGACTACATGTACCCTTCAACATCGATTACTTCTCAACATGACAAAAGCAAAAATCCTCACCACTGGACCAATAGGCAACATCTTGATAGATGGAGAACAGATTGAAGTTGTCAGTGATTTCATTTTACTTAGATCCATAATCAACACACTAGATAACAACAGTCAGAAAATCAAAGGCATGTTGCATTGGGAAAATCTATTGCCAAGGACCTCTCTAAAGTTTTAAAGAGTAAGGACCTCCATTCAAAGACTAGAAAGCACCTGATCCAAGAATTGATCTTTTTAATTTACTTCCTCTGCATGTGAAAGCTGGACAGTGAATAAAGCATGCAGAAGAGGAATTGATTCCTTTTGTGGTGTGTAAGAAGAGAACTGAATATTCCAAGTACAGAGAGACATCTGTCTTGAAGGAAGTACAGCCTGAGTTACTCCTTAGAGGCAAAGATGGTGAAACTTTGTCTCATTTTCTTTGGGGATATTCTCAGTAGGAACCAGTGCTTGGAAAGGGACATCATGCTGGGAAAGGTCACCAGAATGGATGAAGACCCTCAGCAGCATGGATTGACACAATGACTACCACAATGGGCATGACATGACATCATGAGGATGGTGCAGGATAGGGCCAAATTCAGATCGGTGGTTCATAGAATTACTATGAGTCTTAGTCAACTTGATAGCACCTAACACAAGAAGGATTTATTAATACACTTCATATCCCAGATATGGATCTCTGGTAGCCTAGTGTGTAAGAGAGTGCTCTGCCAATCCAAAGGCAGAGAAAAATGGGCAGTCTTTTCCAGTATGATTAAGAATCTCTGAAAATTCACTGGAAAGACAGCTGAGTTGGTTACAATTCAATGACAAATAACAACAACAGCAGTATTCTAGAATTAATTATATAATTGACTAATTACAGAGATCTGTATACTTTTTGTTATTTATATAAATGCCCATATCCTCACCATATCCTTAAAACTCAGTGCTTTTTTTTAAATTAAAGTTTCTAATTTTGGAAGCAGGAATGGCATCCACTTCCACAATAGCTTGCCTCTGGAAACCCTATGAAGCTGGAGAACGGATCAAAGTTATATAGGAGGTGTCCAGGACTTTCGTTCATAGGGTCACTGCAACTTGACGACACCTCACAGCAACAACAATTGTGTTCTAGTGTGCTCTTGTGGCCTAGTAGTGAGAAGCTGTGCTGCAATCCTGAAGGCACGTGGTTCAAGGCCACCAGCTGCTCTGTGGGAGAAGAATGAGTAATCTCCTCTCGTGTGATTAACTACCTCTGAAAATCCGCTAAAGGGTCAGCTGTGGGTCGGTTCTGACTCCACGGTACACAACAACAATAACAACATCAGCAATTTTGTTCTAGGGACTAACTTTGTATGTAAATTATGTGTTCTTTGTGATTATTGCCCTCTAGTCATAAACCACTCATAGCTGACCCTCCAGAAGGTTTTCAAAGGCTGTATTTATTCCCATTCTGAAAAAAAGATGACCCAGCATTGTGTGAAAGTTAGCGAACAGTATCACTAATATCACACACAAGCTAAATCATGCTGAAGATCATCCAAAAATTACTAACATGGCACATTGATGGGGAACTATCAGAAATATAGGCTGAATTTAGAAAAGGCTATATAGCACTAGGGACATTATAGTCAATGTTAGATGGATCTTGAGGAAACGGAGAGTACCAGAAGAATGTCTATCAGTACTTCATTGACTGTGCAAAGAAATTTGACTGTGTGAATCACTCCAAATTGTGGCTAATGTTGAGAAGACTGGGGATCCCAGAACACTTGATTGTGCTCTTGTGAAACCTGTGTTTGGACTAGGAAACAGCCATCAGAACAGAGCAATGAAACACTGCATGGTTCAAAATCAAGAAAGGAGTGCATCAGGGATATGTCCTGTTTCCATACCTTTTCAATCTTTATGTAGAAAAGATTATTCAGGAGGCTGGACTTAATAGAGGAATGTGGCATCAGGATTGGTAGAAGACTCATCAACAGCCTGCATTATGCAGATAACACAGCTTTGCTTTCTGAAACTGAGGACCTAAAGCATCTGCTGCAGATAGTCAAGGACTGTAGTCTTCAGTGTGGATTGAAGTTCAACATCAAGAAAACAAACAAAAACGTGTACTGGGGACGGGCAAAGAAAAGAAGGAGAGGAGTAAAATGTGCAACAATAAATGAATGAACGTCTTAAATTTTTTGTAAACTTCGTTAAAATCACAGTTAAAATAAATAAAAAAAAATTCTCACCACTGGGCCAGTTGGCAGCACCATGATTAATGGAGAAGAGATTGAGGTTATTAGCAATTATAGCTTGCTGGGCCCCACAGTCAACACTCTTAACATCAGCAGTCAGGAAATCATAAGACAAATTGCATTAGGAAATTATGCTGTCAGAGACCTCTTTAGAGTGCTAAAGAACAGGATTGTTAATCCAGAGACTAAGGTGCCCCTGTTCCGGGCCATGGTCTTCGCAAGTTTGGACAATGACTAAAAATGAGAATCAATGTCTTTGAGTTGTGGTGCTGGAGAAGAGTATTGGGAATACCATTGATTGCCAAGAGAACAAACAAGTCTGTCCTAGAGAAGGTGGGATCAAGTTATTCCTTGGAGGCAAGGATGTCTCACACCCTCTGGGCATCTTGCCAGAAAGGACTAGTCCTTAGAGAAAAACGTCATGATTGGAAGAGTTGGAGGGACAATGCAGGAGATGGAGATGCTGGTTGAGATGCATTGACACAGTAACTGAGGTAATGGGTCTAAGTGTAGTGGAGACAGTAGCATTGACTTAGTATAGGGCAGGGAGGGTTCAGAGCCACTGTGAATAGGGTCATTATGAGTCGTAGTCAACTTGATAACATATTGCAACAATAACAACAAACCACACATCATTTCGCCATCTGTCTCCTAAGGACCTGCTGGTGTATTCCAACTAGCAGAGAGGTGCAGCTTTTGGGCTGTTAGCACAACTCCCTCTACTATCACAGCCTCGGTAAGTCACACTCTCAAATACATGCAAAACCCAGCCTACAACCTGTTTCTATACAGCTCACAAGCTAAGAAAGTGTCTTCAAGTTCTCATTTATTTAAAAAAAAATCCTTAAAAGGAGTACTATTTCATGATACATGAAAATTATATAAAATTCTAATTTCAAGTGTCTACATAAAATGTCTGTAAAATGTAACCAGTCTGTGTACTTTTCAGTGGCTGCTTTTACTCTACAAAGGCAAGTTGAGTAGTTGGGACAGATGATTTGGCTCACTAAGCAAAAATACTTTAGTAGTTGGCCCTTTAGTGAAAAAGTTTTCAGACCTGTGCTTTAACACATTTATCATCAATCACATTTGAGTAGTTTTGAATTTCTTTCTCCTGAGTAGGGCGGTCACAGTGCCTAATTCTTCAGAGCGTCGTCTGCGGAGTCAAGACTGCTGGAGCACCTACCCCTGCTCACTAACTAGTGGTGTGATTGGGAACTAACTTCTCTTCCTGTATCATAGTTTTCAACTATCAAATGAGAAGGGTGACCAAGCCTTCTTGACAAAGTTTCAGCAAAGATGAAGCCAGGCTATAGGAAGTCGTTCCTTACCTCACATTGCTATCTAGGTGATGCAGGCTGTTGGCTATCCTGCATGTGGCTAGAAGAATGTGACTGTGCTCCACATGCTTGTAATGACTTCGAGCTTTCTAAAGTAGAGCACCAGGACTTTGTTCTGAAACACCTCTGAACAGACTCAAATCACCAGTCTATTGGTTAGCAGCCAAAATCTTTAACCATTGACACCACCCAGAGACTCCAAGCCATCAAGTTAATTCTGACTCATCACAACCCCATGCTAGATAGTAGAACTATGTTTTATAGGGGTTTTAGTACTCTGGACTTTAAGTAGATCACCAGGTCTTTCTTATAAATGGCATCAGTAGGTAGGGTCAGAATGCTGACTTTTTGGTTAGTAGCTAAGCATTTAACCATTGGTGCTATCCAAGGATTCCTAAGTCTATGTTAGCTGTCACTTTTTTTCTATTAATTTTAATAGACATTTACAGAGGTTTTGGATTTCCATTCATTTGTTGCCGCACTTTTCTCCCTGCCCACCCCTCCCCACCAGTTTTCTCCCCTCTCCAAAAAGAAGAAGAAAAAAAAATTCCTTCATTAGTATACAATTCCCCCTTCCTTCCCCCCCACCCCTCGCCGAGTACACTTCTCTATGCAACCTTAATTCTGGATTCCTGTGCTAACCATAATACTCAATCATATATCACCTCTAATCTGTTCTTTCCCTCATCTGTTTCAATAGAATATACATAATTTATCCAGTTTTTTCTGTCATACCCCAACCCTGATGTCAGACCCACTCTACAACAGTGACACCATGCAGTATTTGTCCCTTTGTGACTGAGATATTTCACTCAGCATAATGGCCTCCAGGGTCACCCATTTTGAATAATATTGCATGAGTTCCTTGTTTTACAATGGTTAGCTGTCATTATTATCATGGCGTGATGAGCAGATTTTAGTTGGTGATTCTTGTTGATAGGTGCCATTGAGTCAATGCCAACTTGTGCACAACAGAATGAAACATTGCCTGGTCCAGTACCAGCCTCATCATCTCCACCATGCTTAAGCCCATTGTTGTAGGCACTTTATTAGTCCAGCTTGTTGAGGGTCTTGCATTTTGTTAGCTCACTCTCTACTTTGTCTTGCATGAAGTATCTACCCTAGAACTGGCCCATCTAGATCACATTCCCAAGGTATTTGAGATGAAGTCACACCATCCTTGCTTCTGAGAAGCATTCTTGCTGCATATCTTCCAGGTCAAATATTCTTTTAGTAGTCCCAATAGTCATGGAATAGTCAGTATTCTTCACCAACACCACAATTCAAAGGCCTCAGTTCTTCTTTGCTCTAACTTAATTATTGTCTGACTTGCACATGTGAAAGCTAACCTGTCCAAACCCACTGCCTTTGAGTCAGCTCTAACTCACACTGATCCTGCATCAGGTTTCTGAGCCTGTAAATCTTTAAGGAAAGACTTTCCACCACAAAGTATCTGGTAGATTGAACAGTCTGACACATAATGCAGTAGACCACTGAAGCTCCCTACACGTGTATGAACCAATTGAATATAACATAGCTTGGGTCAAGTGCCCCTTAGTCCTTGAAGCAAAAACACCCTTGCTCTTAAACTCTGTAAAGATTCCCTTTGCATCAGATTTGCAAATTGTGTAATACATTGCTTGATTATTTTTTTATATGTTCAATTATTTATTAATTGCAAATACCTTTTTTAAAAAACACTAATGGTAATTTTACACATAGACTTCACCTAATGAACTGCACAGGAATCAGATTGACTACATTGGTGGAAGGAATTGTGGAGAAGCTCACTATCAGCAGTCAAAAGCAGCCCAGGTGCTGACTGTGAAAAGTTAACATATGTATATAGGAATCAGAGATTATCAGTAGTTATCAGGGATTAGAAGTCCTTAAGTAATGAAATTCTTGGGTGATGAAAACAATTAGTTAAATCTTTGAGTATAAGGAAAAAAATTGGTGTTTTAAACTCAATGAAGAAATGACGAAAAGCTTGGTGATCTGATTTCAGGACAACCTTGTGAAGCAGCTCCCCAGTGCACACTTGAGCTAGCCGTGAATTAAAGTCTATGGTAATTAAAATACTCATCTTCTTCCTGAAGAGACAATGAATTTATGTTAATGGTAGTAGACAAATTTGGAAAAGGATAGGGAAAATAGTTGCACGGTGTGAAGAATATAATAAAAACAATGACACCGGAATTGTTGAATTTTTATGTATTTTGCTGTGCATATTTTTGCCATCAAACCTAACTTACTATTGTTATCAAGTTGATTTTTTTCTTTTCTATAATTATATTTTATTAATTTTCATAAACATTTACAGAGATTTTGAGCTTCCACTCATTCATTGTTGCACTATTCTCTCTACCCTCCTCCCAGTTTGTTCTTGTCCAAATGCCACAGTGCTTGTCAAA
>NW_006400108.1:744119-747175 GCF_000299155.1 Elephantulus edwardii | reverse complement strand
AACATGGGTGTGCATATATCTGCTTGGATGTCAGCTATGGTATCAAGTTGATTTTAACTCATCCTAACCCTGTAAGAAAGTGTGGAACTACCCTGTTGGGTTTCCACGTCTGTAAATCCTAATAGAAACAACCTGCCACATCTTTCTATCTTGGAGCGACTGGTCCAAACTGTCTTTTATTTAGTGAGTGATCTACTATACCACTAGGACTTTTTTATTTTATCACATACATACACATATGCAAAGAAACATCAAATCTCTCTCTCTCTCTTTCATATATATGTATACCTATACACACACTGTTGTTACATGCTGTTGAGTCACCTGTGACTAATGGCGACCCTATGTATAACAGCCCTAAAACTTGCTCTATCCTGTTTCAATCTCAGTGTCTCCTACATATTTATCCCCATTACCCCAGTCACTGAATCAATCAATCTCATCAAGGGTCTTCTTCTCTTGGACTATCCCTCCACCCTCCCAAGCATGATGTCCCTCTCCAAGGACTGATCCCTCCTTGCAACATGTCCAAAGTATGTCAGACAAAGCTTTAGAATCCTTGCCTCCAAGGAGCCACCTGATTTCACCCTCTCTAGGATAAGCCTGTTCATATTCTTAGCAGTCTATAGTATATTTAATACTCTTCTTCAGCACCATAGCTCAAAGGTATTAATTCTCCTCCTATCATCCCTATTCATTGTCCAGCTCTCTGATACATACCAAATAATTACAAAGACTATATGGCCTTGATCAGGTACACTTTAGTATGAAGACTGACATCGTTGCTCTTCAGTACTTTGTAGAGGTCTCTGACAGCAGAATTTCCCCAGTGCAATTCGTCTTTTTAATTTCCTGGCTGCTAGTTCCAAGAGTGTTGATTGTGGAGCCAAGCTAACTAACACTGTTAACATTCTCAGTCTTTTCACTGTCTGTCATGATGCTGCCAGTTGGTCCAGTGGTGAGATAAGATTGAAATTATCTATCTTTTATATAGATACATGAATTTGATCATTTGTTTTTAAAAATTGCTCTTAATTGATACTTCTTTAAGATAAAAATATGTTCTCCTTGAAATTGAAACCTAAAATATTCCTGAATGTGCCTGGACAGTTGGAATGAGATCAAAAGTTCTGCCCTGTGTTACATTTGTCAGGCACAGTAAGCAGAGGATACAGGCCTGTTTGACCTGGTCCATTTGCCTGAGGAGCAGAGACCTGCTGGGGCACCTCTATTAGCTGTAGACATGAAGATGCGGTAAATTCATTGCTTTTGTGTTGGAACTGACTCATAGCCGACCCTCAAGTGGGTTTTTGAGAGGTTGTACTCTACACAGGAGGCAGTTGCCCTCTTTTGCTGGTGGATCCTCTCATGGATTTGAATGGCCTTTAGGTTAGCAGTGCATCTCTGTACAGACTCCACTACTGGAGCTCCTTTGAAGATATATTAAAGGGAAATCACACTGTGGTGTTTTTATGAACAACATGATGCTAGTTGACTTCCTTATTCACTCAGTATCTGAAGCATTATCTCTAAGTATTTATAGAGTTCCTTTTTAGAAAAAATAATTTTATTGTGTTTTCAGTGAAACCTTACATAACCTTTTAGGTATCATGGAGCTCTAGTTGCCTAGTGGGTAAGGAGTTGCACTGCCAACCCATAGTTTGAATCCACCAGTTACTCCATGGGAGGAAGATGCACAGTCTCCTCTTGTGTGATTTCCAGCATTTGAAAACCTCCTGAAGGGTCAGCTAGGAGTTTGTTCTGACTTGACAGCACATACCACCACCAACAACATCAACAATCAGAAGAAGAAATAATGCAGTCTCTTCTACATTCTTCTCTCATTTTACCAAGGTCCATCAGTTGTGGCCTTGTTGATTAGAATAGGCAGACATGATTGTTTATGCCATCTAGTTCTCGTGGTCTCTGGGAAGGCTGTCATTTGTGTAGACTGTTAGTCCTGTGGACTAGTTTCTTCTGTAATTCCTTTCAGTAGTTCCTTTCTCTTTTGCTCCAGATGTGTAGAGACCAATGGTTGTATTTTTGATGGTCTCTGATAAGCTCTTAAGACCTTGAACCTTATTCACAAAATTATAGTGAATATTGTCTTGTAGGACACATTCTTTAGAACGTGACTTCATTGAACTACATTATGCCTATTGACTGAGCTGTCTCATAAATCCCAATCATAGTCTTTCAAATATCCCTAAATCCAGTTTCATAAGCGGTTTGATGATGTCTATAACTATATTGTTTATACTATCATGCATTTGAATAATATGTCCATAGTCATGCAGATGCATATATAGATATATATTTGCATTTAACATACATTGTTGGAGCAGTCAAGAAATCTAAAGACATTTTTTATTAGTCAAATCTTATGTCAAGGGCATCTTTAATGTGCTGATGAACAAGGATTTCACTTTATAGTTGAAGGTGCACTTGACCTTATCGATGTCATTTCAGTTGTTTCATATGCATTTCAGAGTTGGACAGCAAATAAGAAATAATAAGAGAAAGTGAATTATTTTAATTGTGGTTTTGGCAAACAAAGAGTAAGTATGGATTGCAAAAAGAGCAAACAAATATGTCTTGGAGGATTTTATGCTGAGTGTAATATCTCAGTAACAAAAGGACAATTACTGCATGACACCACTGTCATAAAACTGGATTGACGTGGTTTGTGGGGAAACTAAATAAAGATGGGATAAGTAATGAATACTGCTTTGGAACAGATTAAAAAAAGACCTGTTTAAAAGGAATATATGATTAGGCATTATCTGTGTGTCAACAGTTCGGAATAAGAGGTGCATAGCAAAAAAGATTGGGGGAGGGAGGGGAAGCAGAAAAATTATGCAACAATGAATGAATTTTTGTTTTTAAAGTGAACTTGGGAGGTTAGGGAGGGAAATGTGCAACAATGAATGGCTAAAAAGCCAACTTTTCTACAAACGTTTGTTAAAATAATAATTAAAATTTTATTTTTAAAAAGTAGTCATCGGCAATGGAAGACAGACCTGTCTTAACCACCCCTGCCCCTTTTCTGCCTGTTA
>NW_006400108.1:650706-744019 GCF_000299155.1 Elephantulus edwardii | reverse complement strand
TTTTATTTAAAAAAATTTAAAAATGAAATGCATTCAGCGTGTTACTTAAAGACAAGAATGTTGAAACTTCATCTCTTATACTCTGACATATTATCAGGAGGTGTCAGTCCTTGAAATAAGGCATCATGCGGGCAAAAGCAGAGAGTGAGTAAAAGGGAAGATGTTCACCAGGATGGATTGACACAGTGGGCTTGAGCCCACATTGATTGTGAGGATGGCATCGAATGCTGTCAGGTTTTGATACTTTGTTCACCACCACCACAACTACCACTTATATTAACATAGGCACAGCTGCTGAATGTATTGCTAAAATGTTAAAAACAAAAACAAACACAAAACCAAAGATAACATTTTGAAAATTATGATATGCCCAAAATATTTTCAGTAGTGTTTTATGCATATGAAAGTTGGATAGTGAGGAAGACTGAAAAAATGATACCTTTGAATTATTATATTAGTGAAGAATATTAAATATAACACAGACTACTAGAAGAATGGTCAAACCTGTGTTGGTAGAAATGCAGCCAGAATGCTGCTTCAGAGCAAAGTTGGCAAGTCCTTGTCTCGTGCACTTTAGCCTTGTGACTGGGAGGGGCCGTGAGGGGGGCATCATGCTTGGTAAAGTTCAGTGGAGAAGAAGATGATCTTCAGCAAGACAGGCTAGCATAGGGGCTGCAACAGTGGGTCCAAACGTAGCAAAGATTGTGAGTACAGTGTATGACTTGGCAATATTTCTTCTGTTGTAACTTGTGCACTGTGAGTCAGAATTGACTTGACAGGATCTCACAACAGCAAGAACAACAACAGCAAACATATATAAAGACCATCCAGTGGCATAGTGGTTACAGTGTTTGGTTGATAACCATACAGTTAGTGGTTTGAACCCACTAGCCACTTTGTGCAAGAAAGATGTGGCAGATGGCACCCATAGAGGTTGACAGCCTTGAAATCCTATGGGGCAGTTTACACTGTCATATAGAGCTAATATAAATGAGCTTGTCTTGATTGCAGTAGATGGGTTTTTAGGATATGTCTACATATATGCATTATAGCTACACAGGGAGGTTTTAGTTTGTGCTGTTATTTCAGAATTGTATATTGTGCCATAGCAATTACCAACAGTCCTTTCTCTTGTATACTTTTAGTGACTCTGTACCTTCATCAGTGCTTTACCTTCATTCAGTGCTCCTTTTCCAATCACCAGAATAACAAATGTTTACTATCTGGAGAATGCATCCTGTAACCATTAATGAATATTCATTTATGTGTTTTTTTACTTATTTATGCTATTTCATTACGTGAGAACATAAGATGCTTGTTTTTTGGTCAATGAGTTATGTTTTGCTAAACAAAATGCCCTTCAGGTTCACCTATATTTCAAGATGTTTTGGAAACGCCCTCTTTTTTATCACTGAATAGTGCTCCATTGTATGTGTGTACGACATTTTACTTATACATTCTTTGATGGACATGTTTGTTGTTTATAAATAGTGCTATGATGAACATAGATTTGATTGTGTCTGTTCATGTTAGTTCTATTAGATTCCTAGAGTATATAGGGAGAAGTGAAATTGCTGGGTCATATCGCAACTCTATGACTAGTATTTTTTTTTTTTTTGGACCTGACACATTGTTTTTCACACTGGCTTTACTGTTTTGCATTTCCCATCAACAATTTTTTTTTCTGCTTTGGCAAACTCATACCTCACCTATAGTAAAGTTACCAAGAATCAAGGAATGATATTTTAATTTCTCAATAGTCATTCATTGCTTAAGGAGTTCTGGTGGTGGAATAACTGGACACTTTGCTGCTAATCAAAAGGTTGGAAATTCAGATCAACTAGTGACTCCTGTAGCTTGGTGGAATAAAAGGCTGGTCACCTGCTTCCATAAAGATTATAGCTTAGGCAGTTTTACTGTGTCATATAGGGTTGCTCTGAGTGGTAATTGACAATACTTACTGGCTAAGAAGGACAGGAAGACCTTCAACAAGACGGATTAGCACACAGTGACTGTGACATTGGGCTGGAGCATATTGGAGATCGTGAGGATAGGTGAAGGTTCAGATTGTTTGTTCCTAGAGTCACTGAGTTGAGTCATAGTCAACCAGAATGGCACATGATGACAACAACATGATTTTGCTGTACAAAAGCAGAACTGAGTAGTTTAAAGTATCTGTTGACTGGATCAGCCATACACATTTCATAACTAAGTCTAAGTAAATGGTAGCTAGAGGGAGTTTCTGTAGAGGGACCTACCCTGGCTTTTGCCGTCTCCCTTCTACCCCATCGTCATGTGGGGATAGTGTCTAACTAACTTTATTAGAATAACAGTACGATCTTGGTATTTAGGTGTGTTCTTGATATTTAGCTTGCTCAGGAGATAATGATGTCTAGAAAGAATATGTTCTATAAATGTTATTAAATATATAATCTCAACCATCATGCGCTCATACTTTCTCCTTACATAATTGTCTTAAAGACAGAAACATACTAGATGAAGCCAGCTAGATTTGTGTTGATCCCTGCAGTTTGAAAGATGGCAAGCAGATTAGGAAATAGGACTTTTCTGCTGGGTCATGCAGTTGAGAGTGGGGGAGCGGGGAGCAGACTTGGGAGTCACTATTTGAAAATGCATCTGGACGAAGCTGTTATGGACAGAGGTTTATTCCTCCTACCTTTAAAGGAAAGCCAGACTGTGAGTGCTCAGCCTAGAGGGGCCTGGGGTAGATCCCCACACTGATAGCATTGCTTCTTCGGGAGGGTGTAGGCAGCAGTGGCAGGAGCTTGGACACACTGGCTTTACAAACAGTCCTTTCATTGTTTGGACTGAAGTATTGGCTGTGGATCTGATTATTGAATCTTAACTGCTCAGGTCTGTGTGTGCAGAGTAAGAGAGACTTAATTTTGTTCTTATAAGAGACTAAAAACCGAGTTTTCAAAGAAATCCCTAATACCTAAATGTTCATGAGACTGTTATTCACAGATAGGCATAAATGCGCTATTAAGCAGAAAGGGAAAAAAATGTGGCCCTCCTGAGAATTTATTGTACTGCCTTTGATGTAACTAATTAACTCACTCTGTGTAAGCAGCGACTAGCAACTAATAGCAGGCTAATAGAAGTAGCTTCATGAAATTTTAGAATTTTTAATTCCGGGAAGAGTCTTGGCACACTTAAAGAAAATAAGGAAGCGCTCCTCCTCTCTTTTAAAGGAGAGCTTGAAAAGATTCTCAAGGGTAAAACAGAAAACCCACAAACATGTTGCCACCAAATTGGTTTGGCTCACAGTGAACCCACGTGCCTCAGAGTAAAACTGTTCTGTAAAGTTTTGTTGACTGTAATCTTTATGGAATAAAGTGCCTGAGAGGTACACGTAGTTTGCTATTAACTCCTCACCTAAAAATTTTTATTTTAACCTACTCATTGATACTGCTGAAGAAAGAGCTGGTGAACTTTTGTAAAGATTATAACCAGGAAGACTGGGTAGCAGTTCTCTATAGCATATGAGGTTGCCGTGACTTGGAGTCATCTTGATGACAATGTGTTTCTGTTAGAAATGTTTCCATCTTTATGGAAGTCAATTGCCAGGGCTTTGTTCTGCAGTATGGGTAAGAAGATTCCACCATCTGCTTTTAGGGCGGTCCTTGGGAATGAGCTATTTGACCTTTTCAGGGGCCTCCTTTTTTCTCCCTTTCCAAGTGCCTTTAGTGAGTGCTTGCTGTGTAGAATTTTGAAAGATGATGACTCCGGTTGTTTTTTGCTTGTACTTAGATGTCCCTGTGTGTTCAGTGTAATAGTTAACAAAATCTTAGGCCCTTAACCAAGTCTCTGTCATCACCACTTGGAAGCGTCTTCTCATGCTGAGAGATTGGAAATCTCATGTGCTGCTGGTGGGAATGTAAAATGACACAACCACTGTGGAAGGCAGTTTGGCACTTCCTGAAAAAAGGTGAATATAGAAATCCCATATGACCCAACTATTCCACTACTAGGAATATATATACCCTGAGGAAATAAGCCAGGGTACAAATGGAGATATGTACACCTATATGTATTGCAGTATTATTCGTGGTAGCAAGAATATGGAAACAGCCCAAATGCCCATCAACAAATGAAGTTTGTTTCAGATTCACATGATAAAATAAGCACTAAGGACTAAGGAACAACCAATTCATAAACTAGTAACGCAGCATGGGCAAGTCTGGAGGACGATGCTAAGTGAAGTAGCCCAGTCACAAATATTATATTAGACTATCACTGTGAAAATAGGAGAGTAACTAGGGAGATCAGGTATGGGAGAATCAGAATAGCAAGACAGAATGTACAGTTAGGGAGCATTGTGAAGGATCAGAGCAAGGAGGATCAACCTGGGGAAAATTGGAAAAAGGACAACAGGTAGCAAATAGGAACAGGTTATGTACAACTGCTCAGAAGGGAAGGGGAAACAGAAAAGGAGGTGGGCATGAAAGTACAGTGGGGATTTGATGAGAGGGTGATAAAAGGCATGATCAATAGTAAGTAATTGTATAAAACACAATGTATGTGAGTGATTGCATAAAACACAATGTATATGATTGCACAAAACTCCATTTTCTTAAAAAAAAAAAAAAGAAACAAAAAACCAAAAAAACCTCGTCCTCTTGGGTGCAGAGTTGAAGTGGTGGTCTCCTGATTTGTGATGGAAACCTGCAAGCCCCAGGCATGCTTGGCAAGGCCTCAGACAGACTGATAGTGTTATCAGCTCCTGATGCTCCAGATAGGTGGTGCTGCCTCATCCTTGTTATTATCTTTTCAAAGGGCAGGAGGCTGCTTGCTCTGCATACCATCAGCTCGCTTTGCTGCCAGGAGGGTGATGGCCATTTCAGGTTTCGCATTTTCGTTTATCTGAATTCTCATGTTGCCTTTTCTGCCCACTCTCTGCTCTCCTGGGAACTTCTTTTGAAGATGAATGGAGCCCTGTAAACTGAGCAGATGGGGAGTTAGGCAAGAATTTTGTCTTGGATGGAGTGAGCACTCATCTGCTGTTGCTCTGTTGCCCTCTTGCCCTTTGGAGCAAAGTTTCCAGTGAAAGACTTGGGGGATGCTGTCAGTCTAGGCTGGTTTTGTTCCTCAGCAAAGTGTTAAAATAATCCTTCGTTTCACCTTGGGACAGCCTGGTTGATGATGGTGGGAAGAGAGCTGCTGAGGAGAGGAGGGAGCTTTGTCACTTTGATTCCTCCAGCTTCCGCTGTGCTGGGTGGGTAGCCTTCTCTGTGGCAGGCCCAGCCATGTGGTTTATAGGTTGCACACAAAGCAGAGCGTTCAATCCTGATCCATCTGGGTTTTCCTTCTGTCATCAGTCACTGTCACCATGAGATGTATGTGTAGCCGCATAAGGGCAGTGGCTGACCCCAGGGGTATTGGAAATGTTCTTAGAGAAGGCATTGTTTGCTCACTCCTTTTTGAAGCTCGGCTCTAGGCATTCTAAGGGAGCCGAGGCATAACTGCAGTCTTCATGGGAAGAAGGCATATTCAGCCCCTAAAAACAACAGTAACTCTACTTCTTTTCCCTACCAGAATTTTACAATACTTATGAGAATACTGTACTGTCATTGTTTCTTCATTTCTGTTCTCCATAGTCCAGGTCTTGGGACAAATTCTGAAATAGAGAAGTGATGGCTTGGATGTCTTTGTCCCTCATTTAAAATAAATCATAAATAAACCCACGACAAAAAACAAACAAACACTGACAAGATGCAACAAATTCATAGCAGAAGGCAAGGAAATAATGTCTTTTCCAAAGGTAGGGAGACAGTCAGGAAATGATGGCTTTCTTGCTCTAATGAATAAGGAGAACCCTAAGCTTATGAAGGCATGTGAAGACATCCATTTAGACACTATAGTATGAACTTGTAGTGCTGTGTAAGGTAAGCAGGGGTCTTTAAGCTTGGGAAGGAAAGCACTGAGGTTTTGTTGTTACACTGTGGAACTGAGATGCTGAGTTCCATTGTTGTCCTTAGCTGTCTAGAGACGGCTGTTGAGTTGTGGCCCCATTCACTATCCCCATAATTAGTTGCTGTTCCACACCGGTTTTCATTGGTGTATTTTCAGAAGTTGATCCTAGGCCTTTATCTTGGTCTAGAAACTGCTGATACTTGTTCAGCATCATAGCGACACATTGTAGCCTTCATTTACAGATGGGTGGTTGCCCTAGAGGTGTCCTGGCTGGAGTTGAACATAGGCCTCCTCCTTAGTTCTGTAGTGAGTTGCACTGCAAGCCTAAAAGGCTTTGTATCTCTGGTGATTCGAATCCACAAGGAGCATCTCAAGAGAAAGATAACTGCCTCTCCTGTTGCAGCTTGCATCCTCAGACAGCTGAAGGAGGGCTAAACTGACTTGATAGAGTAAGTGGCATGGATGGTGAGATAGTGCTAGAGAGCCACCAATATAGCTGACCCTCCAGTGAGTTTCTGGAGCCTGTAAATTGCATGGGAGGAGATTACACATTTTTCTCCTGCAGAGGTTAGAACTGTGAGGCCCCTTTGGTTAGTAAGTAGTGCAGTCAGTGCCCTACAGACTACACTACTACAAGTCCAGTGTCATCCTTGAATTCCTATAAAGCATCCTGCAGTTTTTATTCTTGCCTTTTTCACTGTTTCTTCCAGAATGAGTGTATGTGATCAAAACTTCATAGTGTAGTTGAGCTTTGAAAATTTAGGTTCTTGAGAATGTAACTTTTTTTTCTCCGTTTTACTGATATAGGAGGGTGAAGTGGGGTGGAAGATGTTCATAAGCCTGTGGCCAGTGTGGCTTTTTCACCTTCCTACTCACCATGTTGGAAGGCCCTCTTTCTGATCAGAACTCTAGATCTCAGACCTTGTTCTGTGCCCATCGTTGGCTTGCTGTGAGAATTAAACAAAGTGATATAAATTATAAAGCATGGTGTTATGGGGGGACTGGGGGAGTCTTAGGTGTTTGCATAAGGAGTCAGTCAGAGTGATCTACATATGTATTGAGCCCCTTTCTGTGTTTTAATTAATTTGAAGATGACTCCGTTATGCCCTTAAATATAGAAATAATGAGGTTTCACCATACCCAGATCTTCTTAAACATTAAAATAATATTTTGATATTAGAGGTCCATTTGATTAAAAATTTGAATGTCCATCTCCCCTCCCTCCACTCAGCATTTTGTGCCCTGCCCCCACCTGTCCCCCCCTTCATTTTGGTTCCCCGCAACCTGAGTGCTACTTTTCTGGGAAAGCCTGATATTCTGACTTCAGTTTTGTAATTTAATGATGGAGAATTTCCTTAGTAAACCAAATTTAGTGCCCTAGAATGCTTATCTTATATCCAGACCTTGAACATAAAAGGCATTTTATACCCGCAATTGTTCATTTAATGAGCAAATGCAGAGTGCAGGCCGGTTAAGGGATTGAGCTATATGCACTATTATTGCAAGAAGTATTCCGAAATACCAGAAATAGGACGTAAGCTCTGATCAGGGAGACTGCGAGCACAATTACCTTCTTTTCAAATCCTTCTGTGACACTGCGGGAGGAAAAAGGACTTTGAAACTTGAAAGGAAAGAGCTTGCTTTCAACCTCAAAAGCTAGGAGGAAAGGGCTCTGAAATTTGCTCAGAATTCCCAATTCACCATTAGCCTGTT
Organism: Elephantulus edwardii; assembly: GCF_000299155.1. Lineage (NCBI taxonomy): Eukaryota > Metazoa > Chordata > Mammalia > Macroscelidea > Macroscelididae > Elephantulus > Elephantulus edwardii. The sequence goes on along the minus strand of NW_006400108.1, from coordinate 736,372 downwards.
TCTTCCTTTAGCCTCAAGGCATTCTCCGCTTTTTGAAAAGATGTTAAGAAATTCAGTCACAATAGAGAGCCTAGTTTTGAACATGTTTCCCTCGGTCCATTGAGGTCTGGGCTCCAGCCTTTGTGTGGGGTGAATTGAGCTGAGCGGCTAGCTGGTTGGAGAGAGGTGAATGAGGAGTCGCTGTGCAGTGGCAAATTCTGGCAAAGAAAAGAGCTCACCCCTTCTTTATTTTACAATATGCATTCCTGTACAATCCCACTAGTGGCAATATGTGGAGCTGAGCCTGTCCTTAAGTCAACACGGAGTACTTGGTTTATAGCAACTCTTGTTAAGTTTGTCTTGTAATTGAAGCTGCTGTTGACCTTGCTTGGAGACCATTTGTAAAACCGTTTATTTAGCATAAACTGAAATAATAAACCCTCCTTCTCTCAGGCTGATTGTGATAGGGTGACATTAGTTTGATTTAATGATTAGCCGCCTGACCCTTCTGCTGGAGAGAGGGGCTTGAATAGGGAGAGTTCACTAGGAAGCACACAGAAAGAATACTAATGAGCTTGTTAAATTTAGCATGGCTCCAACCACTTTTAATTCCTCTAATGGGAGCAGCGCTGCCTCAGAGAGGGTGAGGGAGAGGGAAGGCGAGGGAGAGGGAGAGACGGGGAGAGGGAGGCAGAGAGGCACCAAGAATGCTCCTATAGGGTCTGCACAGCTAGAGAAAGCTCACCAAAAGAAGTTGGCAGAAAGTAGCTAGCCAAAACCCGGGGACTGAGTTGTGAGTATCATTCTCTTTCATGCTTCATCTTGGGGGAAATAAAAAGGGGGCTTAGGAGAACAGGGTAAAATGGATGTTAAAGGTGGAGGGACACGTGTACTGTGAACTCCCAAACACGTTCATGCTCTTAGGGTGACAGGTGTCCTTAGTTAGTGAGGCACTGTCAAGTTGTAATTTCTGTGTGAGAAGAATCCTCTGGAACTTTCCTCTCAAGTTGTAGGTGAAAAAGCTCCCTCTGCTTGGATGAGTGTGTCCAGTCTCCCACTAGCCAGGCAGCACTTCATGGAGCCCTGCCTCCAGCAACATGATTTCCTTACTTTCAACCTTTTTCATTTTAAACTTTCTGAGCAACTTTTATAGTGATGCAACTTTTGGTTTTCTGGAGAGTATGACACTGAGGGCGTCCAAGTAGCTGTTGGTTTCTTTTGGATGAGTCTGGAAAATCTGGGAGAATTTCTAAGACATGGTGTTCTGGGGAAGTCTTCGTTTGGGGGCAGGGATTTGTATCTTCCACTTGAGTACATATATACAGAAGGAAAGAGGCACAGAGCAGGATTATGATGACAGTATTGAAAATAATTTTCCTCAGAAACTTCAGTAAAGTGACTGTTTCAGGTTGACCCCTAGCCTGCAGCTGTTAAATACTGAGCAGTGCTAACAGTCGTCTTGTGTTTGGCTGTTAGTCTATTGGCAGATTCTCTTGGATCCGTGGGCTGTTTGCTTACATTTTTGCAGTCCACTTCTACTTGTTGCCATGGTGGACAGTATGTTTCTGTCAATAATTTGGCCTGGCGTAGCCTGTCTGCCGGGACTCTCAAACTTTATTGAACTATTCGGCTCAACTGAACAAGATTAGACAGCTTTGTCTTTTGGCTTTCTGAAGTGGTTGCTGAATTTTTAAGAGCAGGCAGGAATATTGCATAGAAAAGTTTCCCTTTCATGGTATAGCAAGTGCTTTCAAGCTTGTAGCTGTTTGTATTCTGGAGCATGTATATTGTCAAGTTCTCATGTGAATGCCAATCAAAAGCTGCTCAGTTTTCGAGGTAAACTTCATGAACTTGTTCTCTTCTGGGATTTCCCAGGGCAGGGGGGTGCGGGGTGGGGGTGTAAAATGTGGTAGCATCAGCATTGACTGTTGTACAAGTCAGTCTTATGAAGAGAATTTCCACATTAAAATGCTCCTCTGCTTAACTTTATACTAGTGGAATGGCTTTATTTGTCCTGAATTAAATATTAAAACTTTGATTATGTCTTGGCATACCTTACATCCACATACGTTAGGTTAACTCTAATTAGGAAAATAATTTAGCCAAAAAGGCACCCTCACTTCCACTTGTCACCCCTTTTTGCCCTCAGCCCACTACTTATTTCTCCCTGGAATTTGAGGGTGTCTGGCCAGGATATGCCTATTTCTCAGTTACTTTGGATTCAAGTCGTTTTTACAAAGAGAGCTAAAAACTGAGATATGACAAGCGGTTCTAGATAGGAAGGAGATCTCTTCCTGTATGAATTTACAGATAAATTGGAACAATTGCGTACATTTCTTAAGTGGTTGTTAAGTGCCATCTAGTTGACTATGACTCATAGTGACATGAGCAGTAGATCTGAACTTTCCCTGTCCTGCATTATCTTCCCAGTCTCTGCCGTGTGCAAGCCCATCATTGTCGCTGTGTCAGTCCTTCTCATTGACGGTCTTCCTCTTTTTAACTGCTCCTCTGCCTTTCCCAGCAATTCTTATTTGGCTTTACTTTAATGCAAGAGAAGGTCCAAAGCCTTTTCAAGGATTTAAAAGCTGCACATGCAGCAAGTAAAGTTGATTGTGATGAAGATTGCCAATAGGTGTTAGCACATATGGTTTTATAGCGAGGACAAATTTACATAACAGGAAAGGACGAGTCCACTTTTCCAGTTGTCTAGAGGTTGAATGTTTGTAACCTAGAGTCTGCCGGTATTTGGGAAAAGAATACAAAATTATTTCAGGAAGATATAGTTAAGGAAATCCTCTAGTAAGCCTGGAACAGATTAGTTGAGCTTGGGTTATTCAACTTTCCCAGTGAAAGCTAATTATGTGTCACAGCCCAAAGAGGTAGCCCCTTGTCTTGGTAAGTAATTTTCTCACCTTCCAAATAGGAAGCCCCATTCTACAGATTGTGGACCTCAGTGCTAGAAGTTCACTTGGAGTTGAAATTTGAAAGAACAGTTTTATACAGTGAGCAAGTTAGTGGAAAATATGACCTGGGCTATTTGTAGGTTATAGGAATTTTTATTAAATGTACTATAAGTTTTAATGTTTGTGACACCCTTTGGCCTTTACATAACTGAAAAACACCAGTCTATAACCTGCAGTTTCCCTGTTAATGAAACCCACAGGTGGAATAATGTGTAAAAGTATTAGTCAGAGGGCAAGTAACAGTGTAGGGTTCTTCAGGGTTGGTTTTTTTTTTTTTAATTTTAATGTCATACTTTGATTTTAGATTGCCAAAAGCATATGATTTGAATTATTTCTGTAAAGGCCAGAAGATGTGAAAATGTAGGGTTCCACTTGAACCCCCTCCCACTAATTACTGGATGGATTAAACTTTTATTACATAACTGTAAGGCTTCAGGGTCACAATCAGTACAAAACAATATTAAAAGAATGTTTCACTGTTACAGGCAGTAGTCAGCGAATTCAGATGAAACATACCTCGTTGTCTGTTCTGTTTTGCAAATCGTTTGGGAGGCTGAAAAAAAAAAGTAGTTTATTTCTTCAAGTCCCAGAAGGAGGAAGAAAAGTAAAGTTGCTTCTAACTTTAGGTAGGCCAAGCCATTAGTCAGCACAAAGCAGTAGCTAATACTCCGTGTTTTCCATATTTGTCTGTGTTCGTAGTTGTACTTTCTATTGAATTTATACAATGAGCTGTGAAGCTGCTAACGCATCATTATTTTTTTTTTGTTGTTATGGGTCGCTCAACTAGATATATCTGCCATAGTTTATATATTTGGATAAGAGGTGTTCAAAATGTCTTTCTTAAATCTTATTAAGTCCAAATGCATCCCCCCCCACCCCCGCCCCATATAGAATGGAATACCATTTTAAAATGTAGTATCTGAGCAGTGGCCTGACAACTTTGTTTCCATCATCAGCACTTACCAACTAGAGCACAGTGCTCCTTAAAAGCAAAGTTTGTCTAGAAGTCCCTAGGTAAAGACTGTCCAATTGCTGGATATTAGACAACTTGTATTTGCCCTCACTTTGAAAGAATTGCGACAAATTCTTCATCACCATCACCTCCACTTGCAGCATGTGTAGCTTTAAAATCATTGCAAAAGCTTGGAATCTTCTTTGTAGCAACCAGAAGTACCTGTTGCTGTTGAGTGGATTCTGACTCCTAGTGACCACAAAGGCACAGTATAACTGTCCTTTACTGTTTTCAATGATGTGTATCTCTACAGAAGAAGCCTGATACCTCTTTTTTCCCTCAGTGCGACTGGTGGGTTCAAACTGCCAACCTTTGGGTTAGCATCTGAGAGTTTAACCACTGTGTCATCAGGGCTCTTTCTTATATTACCTTAGAAACTCAAGCCTGGTGCCATCAAGTCAAGTCCCACTCTTAGTGATACTATGGGTCAAAGTAGAACTGCCCTGCCCATGTTGCTATTTGAACTCTAGACCTTCCGGTTAGCAGCCAAGTGCTGCCACTAGGTGTCTTTCCTGTGTGAAGGCTAAATACCTGTATGCACCTGTTCTGATTTACCTGCAAATTCAACTTAAAGACACACTTAACACGAGCTCTCATTTGTTCCTGGGGGGGGGGGGGCGGCGGGCTCCTGTACTAAGCCACATGATCCTAACAATGAATGATCCACTTGTTGCAGATTCAGATAGCCTGGTTTTATTTTATGCATTAGTTCTTTGATCCAGAAAGTCATCCAGTCAACATTTACAGAAAACTATAATGGATAGATGGAAAGTTCTTAAAGATCAAAGAGAAGTGATGTGCTAGGTAGCTAGAATACAAAGTATACGTGGAATTTTGACATCCTGTTCCTCACTTGTTTGAAGAAATAAAGGTCTCACCACATCATGTACATAGGTCACAACTGCCTTTTTCCACTATAGGACCTTCTCACATGGACTTCTAGTCACACACATTTTCCACCCTGGGTTTTAGGTCTGTGGCATGGGAAGAGCTGGAACATCTCCCGTGGGGTATGACAGACTTCCATTATTGATGCCTTTATCCCTGCATCCAATGAGATTTCTGCCCATTTACTGACTCTGAAACTTGTCAGGGAGTTACCAATTCTGACCTGAGAAATGAAAACATGAATTGCTTTTAACATGTCATCCTCTTAAGTCACAAAAGAACCTTTACCACCTAGAGCCACCCAAAGAGGAGTGGATGGATGGCTGGACTTGGCTTTACTCTGAGAGGCCTTTCCCTCTTGTAGAAAGGGACTCTGGACCCTTCCTTCTTAGGCTGGAGAAATGTCTAGTTCTAACTTAGACTTAAAGGGCCATTTGTAAGCCCATGATTAATAGCTTCACTGACAAATTCAGCTGTAAGCTGGTGATGATAATTTGCTGACCCCCTACATTTCAACTTAATAGGCTCATTTCCTGCTCCTCTTCATCCTCCCATTTGTAGTTTGGACCTTTATTTATAAGCTATTTTGTCTTACAGATATCACAGTGGAGATTTAGAGGTTGCCATAAATGAGAACTAGGCTTGTTAGGGTTGGGGAGTTATGTAGCGAGAAACTGAATGTATTTCTCGTTTTCAGTTGCTCCCTAAAGTGGATCACAGTGTCTCTCCTTGTTCTTTGTTCTTTAGAGGATGAAGGTCCTGGACAGACCTATCACAGAGAGAGGAGAAACGCAGTCGCTATGCAGCCGCAGAGCGTCCAGGGCCTCAGCAAGATCAGCGAGGAGCCTTCAACATCCAGCGATGAGAGGGCCTCGCTGATCAAGAAGGAGATCCATGGGTCCATCCCGCACCTGGCCGAGCCCTCTGTCCCTTACCGTGGGACAGTGTTTGCCATGGACCCCAGGAACGGGTACATGGAGCCCCACTACCGTAAGTTTTTTATGCCATTCTGTGTGTTTGTGCGTGTGCGTGCCTGTATGTATGAATTTGTGAATAAATTATTTGGTTTGTATTAAACCACAAAAACAATTTTAAAAAAGTTGCTTTTCTTACCACTTTCTTTTTCACTTCTACTTCCTGACCTTTTAAAAAGCAGTATTTCCTCAACTGCTTAAGCCTCTTCAGGCCTCAGTAGGGTAGCCTTTGGAAAGGTGGCCCATTTGTGGCTAGTCCATAGGGGTTGTTTCCTGGGAACTGGAACCAGATTTTTTCTACTCAAGTAGATGATACAGGAAGGAACTGGCTAATGGTGGTGTGTTGTGAAAGAGATTTTTGACAGCAGTTACTCCCAATCGTAATGACTTGGTGTGTAATTGTGAAGGAAGGGGGAATGACAAACCACTTTGAACAAATTAATGCTAAACTCTTTAATATGAAAGATTTTCTCCTCACTGCTTTCCTCTAACCATCATACTACATACTTTTGAAGCTCTCTGCCCAGCAATTATGTAGCTTTCAAAATGAAATAGGCTTCATGAGCACCAATATTGGATGGTTTTCTCCTAAGGTACAACCATACAGAAAAATATCTGAGTTGACTTTATCTTCGGCCTGTTTCTAGTTAAAAACAGCAATTTGGCAGCGGAGTAATGAAGCTCAGGTTGAGGTTGAGAACTAAAGTTTGCAGTTCCTGATTAGAGATTTATCACCTAGCCAGGATACAGGCTCACCACTTAACCTTCGAAGCTCTGATTCCAGATGATCCATTGAGCTCCAGAAAGGGGGACTGGTTTGTGTTTCCCTTTTTCCACATCATTCAGAAATTTTAGTGTGTGAAGGCAAAAGGTCATTAGCCAGATGACTGATTAGTGAGGACAGCTGATTAGCGCATGGTTTTTTGCTTGAGAAAGTGCCCAGGATAAAAGCTAATTTCATCCCTTCATTAGTTGGCTTGCAGCAAAGAGGAATGTTCACTCATCAGGGTGCAGATCAAAGAACCTCACACAACCTTGAGACTGTGCAACCGCTTTCCCCGGACCAGTTTATATTGTTGAAAAGGCTGGAAGATACATTATTTTTTTAAGTGGCGAGAGCATTTTGTTTTAAAGTGGTCAGAAGCATGAAAGAGAGGTTTTATGAATTCTTCTAGGCTGTTTGAAAAGGCCACGACTTCTCTTTAAAAAGGGCCATTTCTCGGTTTTAAAAGTCCTCTTGCTGCAGATGTTTCTACAGATGTTGGAAGGAAGGGGAGATGTAGCTGCACATCCTGTTCCTTCACTCATTAATGGTTTATTTTGTATTTGTTTTCTTTTGGTCGTAAAGGTTTGGAAGAGTATTGGTAGGATTTTTTCCCTGAGCACACGTCTGAGTTTTGTGGGTCTCTGCTAAATATCTATGCAGAAAATGTAAGGGAGTCCTGCCTATTTCCTGCCTATCTTTATGTACCTAATATTTAACTTTCTTATAAAACCAAACCAAACCAAACCAAACCAACAAAACATCGTCTAGACTGTTAACCACAACAAGCTCCCTGCTTCCTTTGTCCTTGTGTGTGAAGAAAACTTTATCCACCTCATATTTGTGTTTTGTTTTCCTTCCCAGATGCCCACCAATTAGTGATGTATTTAATTAATCAGGACAGCTGACGAGGACTTGTTTTTTGGCTGAAGAATGTGGGCAGATAACCGTTAACTTATGGTTACGCTTGGCACCGTTCAACTTGCAGCTTGCTCTTGTGGGACTTGAATTCATTCATATCAGTTTGTTTTGGGGCCATAACTGCCAGTAAGATGGTTGTTCTCCAGATTTTCCCCATCGTATTATTCAAGCCACTTTAAAAATTATGTGGTAACTTTACTCATAAAACCCTCAGATTCACTACCATCTAGTTGATTCTGACTCAAAGCTCCGTTGAGTTCCCAAGACTATAGATTGTATGATAGATTTTCCATCTTTCTCTTGTAGCTGCTGATGGATTTGAACTGCAGGAGACATACAGCCTTTGGGTCCTCAGTAAGCACCCCACTACGGACTGTGCCACTCAGAGCTCCTCTATGATAACTTTTCACCAGCCATCCCAATTGGTTGTAAAGAACTAGTAGCATTATATAACATAGTATGAACAGAGAGAACTGGAGGCTGGTGCTTCCGGTCATGGATTTGAGTTATGTTGTAGCTTTACCACTTACTGGTTACGTGACCGTGGCCAAATGTGTTGACCCTGGTGAGGATCATTTTATAATGTTCAGACAGGGGTTGATAATATAATGCATACTCAGAGAATTTGAGTGAGAATTCTAAAAGACAGTGCCAATACAATATTTAATATACTGTCTTTAGTGTGTTTAATATACATTAAGTTCCTCAGAATTAAGGAGAGCTTTCCTTTGCCTTCATTTTTTCCATTTTTATTTTCACTTTTTCTTCACCTCTTATTCCTGTTCCTTCTCCGTCATCCTCAATTGTATGCAGTTAGTTCACTGATAAAGCAAATCACGTTTATGCTTTTGCTGTTAGGTTCAATGTGGACTAGCTGTTCTCTGCCTGCCTCCTCAGCTCTTTCCTGAGAGCACAGGCTTCTGTAAATAGACATTAGAGAAGGAGGAGGTTGTAAACTGTAGGAAGAGGATAGGCATGTGTAGAACTGTGTTCTGTGACCTTCTGAACTTACCCTTTCTCACTGAATCCCAAGTTTGTTGTCTCATCTTTTTTGCTTTGTAAGTGAAGCAGTTTTTAAGCTTTTAAATGAACTTGAGAGCTCCTAACACTTTAAATTCTTACCAGAAAGTGTTTTATGTAATTCAGATACAAAATTAATATATTCTTAATAATTAAAGACACAATATTATTTATTCAGAATAAGTAATTTAAAAATACTTTATGCTAACTTTGCGAGAGTGAGATAGGATAGGTTTATTTAATTTTCTACTAGTATAGCAAGCAATTTTTAAATGTGCTGTGGTAAAAAATAAGCATAGCAAAATGTTTGCTGTGTTAACTTTTTCAGTGTGTTCAGTGATTTTAATTATGGTCACCATGTTAGAGCAGGCAGCTCTGGTGGCCTCGTGGAAAAGGAGTTGGTTTCCAAAGGCAGGTGGTTCTAACCCACCAGATGCTCTGAGGGAAGAGGATGGACAGTCTTGTGTAATTTACAGCCCAACAGCCTGCTGGAGAATCATCTGAGAGTCACTTCTGACTCTGGCAATGAATTAAGTTTGCTGAATTATTGAATAAATTTGTATATAAATATTTTAGGCATTTTGTGGTATAGTTTATCTTCTTCAGATGTAATCCTTAGATAAAGCTAATTCTGATTTGACGCTAAAAGTCATGCAAAATATTTAGTGTGTGAAAGAAATCTTTTTAAAGAGATGGGAAGTTTTGACCAGGTATAATTATTGGTGATGTAAAGCTGCTATGAGTTCTGAAACTCTCAAGAATACAAATTCGTAGCTGGCCTTTAGTAGCTCAAAGTCCAGAAGCATGTTACTAGGCCATTGCCTTCCTTGAGTGGTTTGCTGGCTCTGCTTGAAAAAGATGGACTCCTTTATTCTACATAGTGGGGGTGTATAAACATAGCAGTCCCTCTGCTTCTCTGCGGCTGGAAAATGTGGAGTTTTCAAGATTCCTAATTTGTGCTTCTATATATACTAACTTTGTATTTTGTAAGTGTGGGCAGGCTTCCTGTAAGTCTGGAAAAGGGAAAGCGTTCTTTTTCCCTCAGAAGGACATCTGTAAGATTTTATGGCAGAAAATTTTATGATCTTGTGAAGGTGGTATTGCCTTTTCACAAAATTTAGTTTGTGTTTTAGGCTTTGCGGCTTTGACTTAAAAAGAGAGAAGAAAATCTAGAGTCAGTAGATAGCTCAGATATTTGCCACATGTGTTTTTCAAAAAACTCCCCCTGGGTTGGGGCGATGGAGATGTCCTCTGGGAAGTGTGGCTGTGCTTGGGCCGTGGATCAGGGAGGAGGGAGCCACTCAGGCCTTGAGGCTCAGGCCTGCCCTGGTGCTGACAGCCTTGCTGCTGTGGGATCACTAGCACTTTATAATTTGGCAAAACATAGGCAGGGCCAGACTTGGGGGGCCTTGCCTGCTTGAACCTGAGTCAGAACAAGAACTTGGTATCTCCTGGCCAGAGCTTTCTCATCGGCTTTCTTCTTCCCTTACTCCATCTGTAGACAACTATTACCAACCCTATCCGCTCACCCCCTGCCTTCATTTACTATGGTGCATTTCTTCTTTTATAAACTCACAAAGGCAGGTGACATAATGGCTAAAGCATTTCTGCGCCCTGGCCAGCAGTTAAGTTTTATTCTTTTCCCTGTTAGAGAAAACACGTGTTTTTTGGTCTCCCGTCTTCCTGTGAAGAGGCTCGTTTCCTTAATGATTCCTGCGGAGACTTTTGTGTGGTGTTTCTAGATTTACTGGTTGTGTCATAGCCCTGCTGGCTTCATAAATGCCTAGGAAGGTGCCTCTTTTCTAAAATTTCAGGTTTCCTTTGCACTTCTGTGCCCATTGCTTCCCTTCTGCCCGTTTCTGCTCCCCGACTATGATTCCTCATGGAAAATATGATTCATTGCCCGTGCAAATGTTTTGATTGAAAACATATCACTGGTATTCTTCCTTATGTTTCCTAGCTCAGATGACAGAGCTATTAGTTGCTAATCAGCAAAACCTGAGGAATTCGCTTAAAGAAAAGAAACAGGATTTTTAATTAGCTTGCATCTGTTTTCTGGGGAAAGCTGTTGTGATGGACTCACTTGCACCCTTTGTGCTAATTCATGGTAGATTCCCCCCCCCACCTGTCTGTCGTTATGTTAGACAGACCCCTTAGAAATACATCTTCCGGCACCCCTTAGAAATAAATGCATCTTCTCAGCGGGAAGAGATGTGTAGTTTACATATTTAATAGGTGCATCTGCTCACATTTCTTTTACTGTTGGCGTGTCGTCTTGAGGCTGAGAGACAAAAAGTGCCTGGGAGGCACAAATGATCGGTTTGGAGTTGACCAAGCTGCAGAGGTAGTGACAGTTCCCTGTGCACACACTTCCAGTTTTTACCTGCCTGCCTTTCACCAGTCTGGCAAACAGTTGATGAGCAAATCAGGAATTTTGTTTTTAACCCTCCCTAGGAAATTAGATAGGGAGCTCTGATGGGTTAGGGGTAAGGAGTTACGCTGACAACCCAAAGACATGTGGTTTGAATCTAACAGCTGCTCTGCAGAAATAAGATGGATACTTTCCTCCTGTACAATTTATAGCCTCTGAAAACCCACAGAAGGGTCAGATCTGAGTTCTTCTGACTCAGACCCAGGCTTCTTGCATGGAAGGGGAGAATTCTACCAACTAACCCACCAATGTCTTCGTAGAATTAGAGTTAGATGGTTCTTCCTGTTTCAGATTTCTCTGTCAGCATGAATCTTGATTACTCTGGTTCCTGTTTTGACTGAATGTGGTTCTCCACATTGGTCTTTGAGGACAGCAAATGAGACCAGAAACATTCGTGGGAGAAAAAACTTGTAGCCTTTAGAAAAGTTAGTTATTGATTTTAACCATTTGTTTAGGAGGATGATGGAGAAACTAGAAGGTTCCCTAGAATAGACGTATATGTTTTGAACAATGTGCAACCAGGGTGTCTCTTAAAGATGAGGATGAAACTTCATCTTACATACTTTGGACATTTTGTCAGGGGAGGTCAGTCCTTGGGAAAAGACATCATGCTGGGAAAGGTAAAGTGTCAGAGAGTGAGGACGACCCTAAACATGATGGATTGACACACTGTCACTGTGGAGTCAGATGATGAAGATGTCACTGGACAGGGAGGGTCAGATCTGTTGTTCATAGGGTTGATAAGAGTTGTAACCAACTCCATGACATTAACATCATTTGATGACATATTGTGTATGATATACCAGGCTATGTATCAGGCTACTACTGTTCGAGTTATTGTCTGCTCTTTGTGAGAAAGATGGCAGTCTCTTCTTGTAATGACTTATAGCTTTAGAAACACGATCCAGCGTCACTAGGAGTCAGATCCACCTGACAACAGTGGACTTGAATACTCATCTGCTGACTCAAGGTTTGGAGATTCAAGTCTAGTCAGAGATGTAATTCTAGACAGTCATCTTCTAAACACCAATAAGGGATTGATTGTTGTTGTTATGTGCCGTTGAGTCACTTGCAACTCGTAACGACCCTATGTACAACAGCCCTATACCCTGCTCTATCCTGTGCCAATCACACTGCCTCTGACCCACCCATCCCAGTTACGCCAGTCACTGAATCAGTCCACCTCATAGAGGGTCTTCCCCTCTTGCACTGTCCCTCCACCCTCCCAAGCATGATGTCCCTCTACCTGTCCCTCCTTACAACATGTCCAAAGTATGTCAGAAGAAGACCAGAATCCTTGCCTCCAAGGAGCAGCCTGGTTTAACCCTCTCCAGGTTGAATTTGTTTGTTTTCTTGGCAGCCCAATTCAATACTCTTCTCCAGCACCACAGCTCAAAGGCATCAATTCTCCTATTCACCCTAGTCATTGTCCAACTCTCTGATGCATAACAAGTGATTGCAAAAACCATAGCCTGTATCAGACACACCTTAGTCTCTAGAGTGACATCATTGCTCTTCAGTATCCTGGAGAGGTCCCTAACAGCAGACTTTCCCATCCCAATACATTTTTTGGTTTCCTGGCTACTGGTGCCAAGAGTGTTGACCATGGAGCCAAGACATTATAATTAACTCTACGTTAATCAACAACAATTAACATTATAAAACAAAACTTCTATGAATGTGTGAAAAATCCTATGCTTCTTAACCCTCTACATAAATGAGTGAATGAATGCTTATATCTCTGAGGGACAGAGGAGTCAGCCATTGGAAGCCCTGTGGCGCATGGTTCTCCTCCCACTTAGGTGTGCCTTAGAGAGTGTGAATGGCTCCAGGGCAGGAACTTAGCTTTTGTAAACACTGGAAGTCCTAGGACAGAATTGGATGTGTTAATTGATGTCATTATAGGCTAGAGAAGGTTGATCATTTATCCTCATCCAGAGTTCTGGGTGACCATTGTCCAGAGTTTACTCATCATGAGAGGCTGGACAGTTTGAAGAGACGCTGATTGCCTGCTTTCATCTTACTTTATACTTTAAAAAAAATTATTATTAATTTCAATGAAAATTTACAGAGACTTTGGGTTTCCATTCATGCCATCCCTCCCCTCCAGTACACTACCCTCTTGGAAAAGTAAAAGAAAAATTCTTTCATTGTTTTACAATCCCTCCCCCAGGGGCACTCCACTGTGCAGCCTTCATTTGCTCTGGACTCCTGTCATGACAAAAATACCTAATCACATAGCCCTTTTAAACAGTTTTCTCCCTCATCTGTTTCAATGCAGTATACATTATTGAACCCATATTTCTCAGTCTCCCCCCAACCCCATTGTCAGTCCTGTTTTACAACAGTGGCACCATGCAGTATTTGTCCTTTGGTGACTGAGGTACTTTACTTAGCATATTGTCCTCCAGGGTCACCCATTTTGAATAATATTGCATGAGTTCCTTGTTTTTCAATGCAGCATAGTATTCCATTGTGTGAATATACCACAGCTTTTCTATCCATTCATTTGTTGATGGGCACTTAGGTTGTTTCCAACTCCTGGCTATTGTGAACAAAGCCGCGATAAACATGGGTGTGCTTGGGTGTCAGTTATGGACTCTTTGGGGTATATTCCCAGTAGTGGAATTGCTGGGTCAAATAATATTTCTATTTGCAACTTTTTGGGAAAGCACCATACAGCATTCCATAGTGGTTGCACCATTTTACACTCCCACCAACAGTGAATAAGGGTTCCAGTTTCTCCACAACCTCGCCAGCATTTGTTGTTTGCTGCTCTGTTAATTTTTGCTATTCTTACTGGGGTCAGATGATATCTTATGTTTTGATTTGCATCTCTCTAAGAGCTAGGGATTTTGAACATTTTTTCATGTGCTTGTTGGCCATCTGAATGTCTTCTTAGGTGAAGTGTCTGTTCATATCCTGTGCCCATTTTTCAATTGGATTATTTACCTTTATCTTGTTGTGGTGAGCAAGAATTTTATAAATTCTAGATATAAGTCCCTTATCTGATATGTCATTACTAAATACTTCTCCCCAGTCTGTGGCTTCCCTTTTTACCCTGGTGGAGAAGTTTTTGGATGTGCCTAGGGATTTGATTCTTGGAAGGTCCCATTCCATCTATTTTATCTTCTCCTGGTTGTAGGTTTTTCAGGATACTTGGAAGATTATTTATGTTGTGGATTAAAAGTCCTTACCATTTACTTTTTATAGTGTGTGACCTCGGATCCAAACCTCCTCTCCCAATCCTTTCTGCAAAGAGACAAGTTAGTCTTTGCGGAATGTTAAGCATTCTTAAGTGGTGCCTTTTTAAAACAAGAAAATGTTTGCTTCTGCATATGTTGTTGTTGTTATTATGTGCCATCAAGTCGACCCTATGTACAAACAGCTCTTAAGCCTGCCCTCTCCTGGGTCAGTTGCACTTGAGCAAATTATCTGAGAAGCTGGACTCTATGAAGAGGAGTGTGGCATCAGAATCAGAGAGAGACTCATCAGTAACCTGCGTTGTGCAGATGACACAACCTTGCTTTCTAAAAGCGAGAAGGACTTAAAGCACTTACTGCAGAAGATTAGGAAATGCAGCCTTTGGTATGAGTTGCATCTCAGTGTCAAGAAAAAAAAGGTTCTTACCACTGGACTGATAGACAACATTATGATGGATGGAGAGGGTATTGAAACAGTCAACAGCTTCATCTTGCTTGAATCCACAATTTGGTACCAGAAGTCAGGAAATAAGGGGACACATTGCAGTGGGAGAATCGGCAGTTGGGACCTCTCCAAATTATTGAGAAGTAATGATGTCAGTTTTAAGGACTAAGGTGCATCTGATTCAGGCCATAGTCTTTTAAAATCACTATGCAGATGTGTCTTAGAGAGGGTGTAGCCGGGGTGCTCTTTGGAGGCAAGAATGATGAGTTTTCACCTCACTTTGGGCATGTTGCTGGGAGGGGATATTCCTTGGAAAGGGACATGATGCTGGGAAGAGTAGATGGTTGGAGAAGGAAAGGAAGACCCTCAACCATCTGGCTTGACATGGTGACTATCACAGGGAGCTCTGTGTGTCAGAAAGGCACAGAATAGAACAGGGTTCAGACCTTTTGTTCATAGGATATTGTTTATATGAGTTGTAGTCAACTTGACGGTACCTGACAAGAACAACAATTCCCTTGCCCCAGTTACCATGTCAGTCCTTCTCATCCGGTGCTTCCTTTCCTGTGCTGTCCCTCCACCCTCTCAGGCATGATGTCCATCTCCAAGACTGGCCCCTCCTGGCCACATGCCTATAAATGTGAAATGGAACTTCAAAATCCTTGTCTCCAGGGAGAAACTTGGTTTCACCTTCTCTGAGACAAATCTTATTTGTTCTGTTTGTTCTCCTGACAGTCCATGTTCAAGATTTCTCTAGCACCAGAACTCAAAGGCATCACTTCTTCTGTCATCCTTGGTCATTATCCAGCTCTCTCATGCATAGCAAGTAATTGCAAAAACTATGTGGCCTGGATCAAACACACCTTAGTCTCTAGACTGACATCATTGCTCTTAAGCACTTTGGAGAGGTCCCTGATTGCGGACTTCTTCAGTGCAAATTCATCTTTTGATTTCCTAACTGCTGGTGCCGGGAGTGTTGACTGTGAAGCCAAGTAAACTAAAATTGTTAACAACCTCAGTCTCTTCTCGATTCATCATGGTGCTACCAGTTGAGCCATTGGTGAGAATCTTTGTCTACTAGATGTTAAGCTTCAGTCCATATTAAAGACTATGGTCCTTGAATTTCTGCAACAGGCACTTCAGTTCCTTCTCAGTTTCAACAAGTAAGGTGATAACATTTGCATAATGCAGGTTGTTGATGAGTCTTCCTCTGATCCTGGTGCCACACTCCTCCTCATAGATCTCTCAAATGATCTGTTCCACATACAGATTGAAAACCTATAAAGACAGGATGCATCCTTGATGCACTCCCTTCCTAATTTTGAACCATGCAGTGTTTTCTTGCTCTGACAACTGCCTCCTGGTTCAAGTGTAGATTTCACATGAGCACAATAAAGTGTTTTGGGATTCCCATTCTCAAGGTTAGCCACTGTTTGTTGTGATCTACACGGTTAAATGCCTTTGCATAGCCAATGAAACACAGATAAGAATGTTTTCTGCCTATAGTACTTCTAAAATTGCTAGAACTCTCCTAAGAATTGGTTTAGGGTACTATGGAAAAAGTTTGGAGTTCATTCAGAGACTCAGATCCTTTGGGTGGTCCAGCTCTCCCCAGTGTTTTGACACACAATTCAGCAGATAGGTTTGCTTTTCCTCTGGAGATGAGTATGATGATGTTTATTTGCCCTATTCCAAATTCCAGTCATTTGTCTTCTCTTCAATAACTACTAGATAATTCACAATTTTGGTAACATCACAGCTTCTGAGTGCCTAAGGATTTGTGCAGACCATTAAATTGGGAGTCCTGCCTCTAATAGGTGATCATGAATCTAATTGTTTAAATTTCAATTTATTTTCCATTCACAATTTGGCCCCTAGCCAAGAAATATGGTTCTTATTTTTTAATTACTTACTCTTCTTTTGCAGAGGAGAGCATGAGAATCCCAGCCACACCTGCCATTCCATAGCTAACAGCTTTCTGTCGCATTTGCGATTAGAGGCAACATTATCCTTTGCCCTTCTTTTTCTTGTATAATTAAAGAATGTTACCTTTGATGTCTCTTGAAAGCTGCATCTCCTGTCCTGATTTAGCTTTCTTGATCTTGTACCTATAAATTTTGTGCTGTGTCTTCATACTTCTTGGTGAAAGTGCTTGATTTTTGTCTCTTTGCGCTTTCTTAATCTATTTTTTAGCAAATAGTAACCAATATGACATTTTATTCCTGTCTTTCCTATGTTCTTACATAGGAACTTCAAGATTCTCATAGAAGTTTTTGGAAAAGTATCCCTCTTCCTTGATTTTTGTTTTTGTTTTTAAATTTGGTTACCTTTGACTCTGCCTTAAAATGAATTTTATTCTCTTCTTCTTATTTTCCCTCTTTTGAAAGTATGGAAAGCGTGTCTCCAGACTCTCTATTAATTTTTTATTAGTTTCTTTTTAGTAGATTACAACTAGTAATGATTCTGTTGTATTCATTGAATTACTAAGTTTTTTGGGTCATCATCACTCATTAAGTCAGCTCTGATGGCCTAGTGGTAAGGAGCGGCATTGCCATCACAAAGGCACACAGTTTGAATCACCTAGCCACTCTTCAAGAGAAAAATGGGCAGTTACCTCCCATGTGATTTACTGCCTCTGAAAACCCAAGATGGTCAGTTGAGTCAGTCAGTTCTGTTGTTGTATTATATAGCACAGTAGCATCACTCATTAATGTGAATTTAAGTTTGTCTCATAAGTGTTGAACACAGTGGGCATGGGCCTGCCTCTTGTGAGCTTCAGGCTAGTGATACATACAAACAGATAAATCCATACGAAGTACGCCTCTGAAGAGATGGTGCAACCCTGACAGACTTAGAGAGGCCTGGAGGCTCTGGGAGGAAGTGACTTAATTTAAGCTTTAAGCATGGGAGAGTAAACTAGGTCAGAGGGAATCATTCCCAAGTGACTAGAGACAAGAGAACCTGATTCTTCTAAGGAACCTCTGATTGGAGGGCAGGTTTTAAGAAGGGGTCCTGCCATCAAGTCTTTTGAGTGTCTCAGCCTGCTGCTGTTAAGGTCCTGGCTCTGTGTGTCAGACACTTCCAGTGACTGCTCTCTATTTTTCAGAAGTACACATCCATGCCTTTCCTCCCTGTGGCAGCTCTGGAAGAGCTGGAAATTCCTATCCCTCTGTCACTAGGTCCCAGTGGTCACTGTTTCCACCATCCAGTGATTCCTGATTGGAGAGCACTGAGGAGCTTTTCTTCTTCGCACCCTAGCCTTGCTTTGTGGCTATTGGAGGTTTTCAGCAGACCTTTGTGTAATTCTGCTCCCATTGCTCATGGGGAGACTCTTCACAGCAGAGTTTCATTTCCCTCCTCCATGGGCTTTACTCTCCAATCCTGCTTCATTTGTCTTGAAGTGTATGCCACCATACCCCTTGTGTAGGCAGTCATGTTTCCTCTGAAGACAACAAAATGCATTTCTTCTTCTCCTCATATGGCAGAACTTTTCTGTATTAGGTCACCCCAGTAACCGCCATACCTAGATCACAAAGTATAAATCCCCAACACCAGGGAATAAATTTGGTTTCATTACAAATTTGCTCTGTATTAAGACACATTTTAACGTCTAAAGATAATATTCACAGCTGGGGGCTGGGGCTTGAGTTTCATTTTGTTGGAAAACTTCCAAATCCCCTAACACCAGTGGAGCTGGAGAAATTGTGCAAAGGGGCCAGGGTGAGGTGGGAGATAGGGGCCAAAAATAACAGAGTGGAATTCTGCAGGGAAATCCAGTAGCTCAGATTGCTAGAGGAAAACCAGAACAAAGCCCTCCTTTGGCAGAGTAAGGCCCTGTCCAGCCTGGGTGGGGAGATCTGAGGGGAGACGGTGAACCAGGGGAGAAGCCCAATGCCTTCCCCTCAGGGTCTGTCAGGCTAATCAGGGGCATTGTGCAGGTCACAGGAGGCCCACTCTAGTAAACTGGGTGGGGGACCCCCAATCAGCATCCCCATTGAGCTGGTGAGTGCAGTGGAAGAAGATGCTGGTTTCCTAGGTTAGTGTAGTCGGGAGGTGTGTGTGTGTGTGTGTGTGTGTGTGTGTGTGTGTGTGTGTGTGTGTGTGTGTGTGTGTGTGTGTGTGGAATGCTTAGCAACACCATTTCTCTCTCTTCTTTAGTGTTCCTGGAATAAAGCAGCCCATGAATTCAGTAGAATTTCCCATTTCCTCTTTGGCGTCTCGAATTTTCCCTTGTAAGTAAAGAAGGCCACCCTGTCTTGGGAACATAGTAGAATATAGTAGTTTCCAGTGATCTGGCTCCCTGCCTGAAGATCCTTCCTTTCTCTGTTATACAGAGTGTCTAATTTTCAGCATCACTCAACAGACATAGGAGGTCAGATCTTACAGAAACACAAAGCTTCTCCACCTAATGTGTGTCTGTGACACATTTATATTTAACCACTGTCTTTTATTATTGTTAGCTGCTCCTGTGATCCATTGGATTCATTGGCTGATTTTCAGAAATAAATCGCCAAACATTTTTCCTAGTCTGTATTAGTGGAGGAGCACTGTTGCAGTCTGTTAAGCATCATTATGTTGTTGTTAGGTGCCTGCAGGTCAACTACAACACATAGCAACCCTATGAACAACAGATCTGAATCCTGCCCTATATCCTATGCCATCCTCACTTCACCATTCTCTGGTATACTCAATCCCACTACTACAGTCTCTGTGTCAGTTCATCTTCTTGAGAGTCTTTTTGATAACCATCCACATTTCCAATCATGATATCTTTTTCCAAGGACTGACTCCTAACAGCATGCCCAAAGTGAGACAACGTTTCATCATCCTGGCCTCTTAGGAGCACCCTGATGGCACTATCTCCAAGACGATTTGTTTGTTCTTTGGCTGTCTGGGAATATATTCGGTATTCTTATTCACCATCATAATGCAAAGGTATTGATGATTCTTTATTGTCCAACTTTTGGGTGTTTAGGAACTAATTAAAAAGACCATGGCTTCAATCAGCCATACTTGAGCCTTTAAACTGACGGTGTTGCTCCTTAGCACCTTGAAGAGGTCCTTGTCAGCAGATTTCACCAGCGCACTTTGTCTTTTGCTCTCCTCAATGCCCTTTGATTTTCTTTCTGCTGGTACTAAGGGTGTTGATTGTGGATCTAAGTAGGAGGAAATCATTGGCAGATTTAATCTTTTCTCCATCTATATCATGTGGTGGTGCCTGTTGGTGAGGATTTTTGTTTTGTTTTTTGAAACGAAAATAGAAAATCTTTATTACAAAGCAGCTTTTATCTTAGCACAGCTTCTATTTTTCTTTCTTTATTTAAATTTTATTTTATTAATTTTAATGAACATTTACAGAAATTTTGGATTTTCATTCATTCATTGTTGCATTTTTCTCCCTGTCCCACTCCCCCCGCTCTTCTCTTTGAAAAGTAAAAGAAAAATCCCTTCATTGGTATACAGTGACATCCCCACACCCCCCAAGTACACTCTACTTCATTCTGGACTCTTCTCATAACCATGATACCCAATCATATATCACTTTGAAACTGTTCTCTTCCTCATCTGTTTCAATGCAGTATACATAATTTATCCAATTTTTCTCAGTCTCACCCCAACCCTGATGTCAGTCCCATTCTACAACAGTGGCACAATGCAGTACTTGTCCTTTTGTGACTGAGAAATTTCATTCAGCATAATGTTCTCCACAGTCACCCATTTTGAACAATATTGCATTCACACAATGGAATACTAAGCTGCATTGAAAAACAAGGAACTCATGCAATATTATTCCAAATGGGTGATTTTTTTTTTCTTAATGTTGAGATGTAATCCATATTGAAGGCTGTAGTCTGAGCTGCTACAGCAAGTACCTTAAGTCTTTCTAACTTTCAGTGAGCAAGTTTGTGTTACCTGCATAAAGCAGGTTTTGCTGAGTTTTTATCAGATCCTGATGCTCCCATTCTTCATCATCAAGTCCAGTTTTCTTAAATGATTTGCTTTATGCGTAAATTGGATAAGTATAGAGAAAAGACACAACCCTGAGGCATACTTTTCCTGATTTTAAACCATGTAGTATTCCCTTGTTCTGTTCAGACGATAGCTTCTTGGTCTAGCTTTTGCATAAACACAGGTAAAAGTTTTGGGATTTTTCACTCTTAACTTTAGCCATAATTTGTTATGATCGACACATTCAGATGCCTTTGCATAGTCAATAAAATATAAATAAACATCCTTTTGGATGTATTCTCTAATTTCAGCCAAGATTCAT
This sequence comes from Elephantulus edwardii, assembly GCF_000299155.1. Lineage (NCBI taxonomy): Eukaryota > Metazoa > Chordata > Mammalia > Macroscelidea > Macroscelididae > Elephantulus > Elephantulus edwardii. The sequence goes on along the minus strand of NW_006400108.1, from coordinate 715,502 downwards.
CTGATGTGAATGATATACCTGGTGCCATGACCTCTTTTGAATCCATGCTGATTCTCTGGAAGTTTTATCTTCTAAACCATTTTTTTATAATCTGCAGTAAGATTTTACTTGCATATGATATTAGGGATATTGGTTGATAATTTTCACATTTCTATTTTTTAGGGATTGGGACAAATATGTTCACTTCCATTTGGCCAACTACCTTTAAACTATTTTCTTTCTTTTAAAAAAAATTAATTTTAATGACAGAGACTTAGGGTTTCCATTCATTCATTGTCTCACTTTTCTTCCTATCCACCCCAACCCCCACTTCACTCTTCTCTTTGAAAAATAAAAGAAAAACTCTTCCCTTGTTATAGAGTCCCTCCCCCCAAGTTCGCTCCACAGTGCAGCCTTCATTCTGGACTCCTGTGATGACAGTAATACCCAATCATATATCCCTTTTAAACAGTTCTCTCACTCATCTGTTTCAATGCAGTATACATTATTTATACTCTCTTTCTCAACCCTGATGTCAGTCCCACTTTACAACAGTGGCCCTATGCAATATTTGTCCCTATGTGACTGAGATATTTCACTCAGCATAATGTCCTCCAGGGTCACCCATTTTGTATAATATTTCATAAGTTCCTTGTTTTTCAATGCAGCATAGTATTCCATTGTGTGAATATGTCAGAGCTTCTCTAGCCATTCATTTGTTGATGAACAACTTGGGTTGCTTCCAACTCTTTGCTCTTGTGAACAAAACCACAATAAACATGGGTGTGCATCAACTGTTTCAACTACTGTCTTTCAAATATCTTGGCACAGACGTGTGGGCACATCCAGGACTGCATCTGATAGTTCAAACATGTCAAATGGTTGATTCCTAGGGTCTTATTTTTTGCCAATTCGTTCAGTGCCACTAGAACATCTTCATTCATTACCATTGGTTCTTAATCATATGCTGCTTCCTGAAATGGTTTTCTCTCAATTGATTCTTTTTTAGTACAGTGATTCTGTGTATTCCTATGTCTTCTTTTGTTTATTTCCTGGATCATTCAAGATTTTGCACATAGCATCTTGTAGTACTGCAACTTGTGGCCTGAATCTGCTTTTGAGTTCTTTTAGCTTGAAAAATGCTGAATGAGTTCTTCTCTTTTTATTTTCTACCTGTAGCTTTTTGCACATATTTAATGTGCAACCTTTGGATTGATAGCTAGATGGAGGCTGTACATTGGGTGCACTGGCCAGCATTACACCCAGTTCTCTTACATGAAACGCAAGGATTCTATCAGAACCACCACTGTCCCATTAACAATGATGGTATTCATAGAGATGAGGTGTGGAAACATCTTTGTATTTAACCCCTTGCCAGAGGTTAATGATACTGAGTGCTGCGCACTGAAGGAACCTCCTGACAGCTCTAATGTCTCAAGACACATGACATGCTAGGAATCTTACTCCACTGAATGCAAGTTGTATTCTGTTTGCACTTATTTCAGAAGTTTCATATATCTTTTTTAAAAAAAAATTAATAAAATTTTTATTTTATGCTGGTTTACTTACAAAGTTCTTATACATTGTTTTCACACTGGATCTTTCCTATTTTCTTTAACCACCTCCCCCTCAAATTAGTTCCATGTATTTTTTGAGAGCTTGCTCTGAGTCAAATGCCATTCTGCTGTGAGGTCATAGGTGCTGGGGAGATGACTTTTTAGCAAGGAAACCCTGTCAGGTGGAGGGTGGAGTTTTGAGGAAGGTTAGATGGGGATGTGCTGGAGAGGGACTCAAGGATGAGGGTTTACACCCTGTAGACAAGTAATCAGGTTGGGGGATGCCATGATTAGATCTAAAGGGGTGCCTTCTAGCTGAGATGATAAGAAACCCGAAGCCTTCGATTAACCTAAGGTGAAGCACATTCCACTTGTAGAGCTTTGCTATACTTAAGTCTGGTAGCAGAGAAAGCTGGTAGGATAGTGGGGCAGGCTGGTGAGGTTATGGGCTCTTGAGGGAGCCAAGAACTCAGAATTCTTAGCCAGAATGCCACAACCCATCGGATGGCAGAAATGGCACTGGCAGTGCTTTAGGCTTCTGCGTCTGCCTTCAGGGGTGGCATTAGTTGGATAGAGTTGTGGCCAGTTTCTGAAAAGTCTGTTCTGGACAATCATAAGGATCATAGCTTCTCTGATGCACTTGGGACTGCCTTGACCTGCAATCTGGCCAGTGCTTTAGCTCGGGAGCTGAATTAGTAGGTGATATTGCAATTCACATTGTGCCCCTTTTGATTTGGGCAATCAGGCAGTAGCAGTCTCTACAATTGGCCCTTCTTTGAGGTAGATCCTGTACTCCAGGAACTGGGCTGAGGGCTCTGACATATGACTCTGTTCACTTCCTTACAAGCCCAGTCAGTGCGGACTCACCAGTGCATTAGAGAAGGTGCCTGACTTTCCCGGTTTGCATCTGGCCTCCCGACTGTGGGTCTTAGTGGAAGTACAGGGCCCCTTACCCTGTCTTGTTACACTTTGCCTTCCCCACTGTGTTGGTTCCCCCGCCCCCCCATACCACGGCCTTTTGATGGAGGGGTGGCTTTTTGGAATACAGGCTGTCTGCACAGAATCAAACATTAATTCACTTTTTGAACTCACAGTTTGAAAGAAGAGCCAATATAAATAACAGGAGCTTTCACATTTCAGCAGAGTAATACCGTGTGTGGCTCTCCCTCTGCCTTTTCTGGGGCCAGTTCCACCAACCGTTCAGAAGAGCCCCTTTATGCCTGTCCCTCCTGCAGACCATTACACAGGACAGCTGACCATATGGAGAGAAAGTAGCTTGGGAGTGTAAGTGGGGCCGAGGGGTGAAGGAGAAAGAAATTGAGAAAGGTAGAGCGGGAGAGAGGTATAAGAAAGGTAGGGAGGAAGGATGAAAAAAGAACAACACACCCTATCTTTCCATCTATAGAGGGAGGGAGAGGAAAGAAGGGGAGAAAAGAAGAGGAAACCTTTTTTGCACAAAGGCATCACACTTCCTCCAACGGGTAGTTCATTGTTGCCTGACTTTAACGTCTCAGATAAAGTAGAAAAATCTCAGAGTTAAGAATGAAGGGCCTGGAGGAAATGATTTATGAGGAAAGATGAAAAGGACTGAATATGGATAAGGCGCCCAGTGTAGGCTGAAGGGAGAAATGCTCAACAAATACAGAAACAGATGCTGAGGCAGGCCAAGCCTGACAAGGAGCCAGAGTAGGAAATGGTAGCAGTTAGAAGAGTCCAGAGAACTCCTTCATGTCTTGGGACCCTTCAGGAAGGGTGATCCTGGTTTTTAAAAAAGACTATTTCAGGCTCTATCAGGATACAGTTTGATTTGACCTGAGATCTATCTGAATCCAAGTAATAAAGATACCTGTTATAATGATACTCCCACTGTTGGGTGGAGGAGAGAAGTGAGATTTTTAGGAGAGGTTGCTGAACACCGACATACTTCCCACTAAACCTGAGAGCCAAACCCATCACTGGTGAGTTGGTTCCATCTCAGGGACTCGGTGCTGTTCACTTACACTCGCTGTACAGTTTTCTGTTTGGGCTGATCTGCTAATCAAATGGTTGACTGTTTGCATCTCCCAGTGACACCAGTGAAGGAAGATTTTATGACCTGCTCCTGTCAAGATGCAAGCCAAGAAAGCCCTATCTGTGGGGCAATTTGACCTTTTCTCCTTTTTGTCTGACTCTCAAGATGAACATGAGTCAGAATTTCCCACACAGCAACACCTAACAATCCATATGAAATTAGATTGCCAGACCTTTCTTCCCCAGCAACCTTAACATTTAATGTAATCACAGCAATTCACATCTATGCCGTTGAGTCAGAATTAACTCAAGCTCACCCTCCAGAATGTTTTCAGAGGCAGTAAATTGTACAGGAGGAAATTGCCCATCTCATGTAGAGCAGCTAGTGGATTCAAACTGCCCGTCTTTGGGTTGGCAGTAGAACTCCCTACCCACTAGACAACCATAATGCCTCTTAGGTTAGTTGTTAGGTGCCATTTAATCAAGTACACATCATAGCCACCCTGAACCCTGCTTTATCCTGTGCCATCCTCACAATCTTTCATATTCAAAAGCCCATTGTTGAATTCACCCTGTTAATCCATTTCATTGGGAATCTTCCGCTTTCGCTCACCCTTCATTTTTCCAAGTGTGATGTCCTTTCCCAAGGAATACCCTCTCCTACCAACATGTCCAAAGTATGTGGGACAAAGTTTCACACAGCCTCTAAGGAGCACTTTGGCTGTTGTTGTTGTTGTTGTTGTTATGTGCCGGTGAGTTGTAGCGACCCTATACAACAGCCCTAAAGTCTGTTCTGTCCTGTGTCAATCTCACTGTCTCCGACACACTCATCTCGATTACCCCAGTCACCGAATCAATCCATCTCCTAGAGGGCCTTCCCCTCCTGCGCTTGCCCTCCACTCTCCCAAGCATGATGTCATTCTCCAAGTACTGGTCTCTCCTTACAACATGACCAAAATATGCCAGACGGAGCCTCAGAATCCTTGCCTCCAAGGAGCAGCCAGGTTTAACCCTTTCCAGGATGAATCTGTTTGTTTTCTTAGCAGTCCATGGTACCCTCAATACTCTTCTCCAACACCAAAGCTCAAAAGCATCAGTTCTCCTTCTATCCTACTTGGTCATTGTCCAACTCTCCAATTCATAACAAGTGATTGCAATGACCATGGCCTGTATCAGACGCACCTTAGTCTCCAGAGAGACACTGTTGCTCTTGAGTACTTAAGAGAGGTCCCTAACAGCAGACTTTCCCATCGCAATGCGTCTTTAAATTTCCTGGCTGCTGGTGCCAAGAGTGTTAATTGTGGAGCCAAGCAGACTAAAGTTGTGAACAATCTCAATCTCTTCACCATCCATCCTGAGAGTGCCAATTTGGTGTCCTTTTTTTTTTAAGATATACCTCTTCTTTTGGCAGTGCATGAGATATTCAGTACTTTTCTCCAACACTGAAACCCAAAGGCATCAGTAATTCTTGTCATCTCTATTCATTGCACAGCTATCAAAGTCATAGAAAGTGATTGAGAAAACCATGACCTGAATCAAGTGAACCTTAGTCTTTAAACTAATATCATTGCTCCTCTACTATGGAGAGGTCCCTAACAGCAGACCTTCCTAAAATAATGTCTTTTGATTTCTTGAGTGTCTCTACCAAGAGTGTTAACTAGTCAAGCTCAAACCATTTTTTTTTGCCAGCTGGGAAACTATTTTATCTCAAACTAGAACCCAAAACTCACTCATTGCTATCAAATCATAACCAACTCGTAGCTGACCCCCCCAGTGGGTTTTCTGAGGCTGTAAATAGCAGGGGAGAAGATTGGCCATCTTTCCTCCAAGGAGTGACTGATGGACTTGAACTTGCAGGGAGCAGCCACCTTTGGGTTAGCAGTACATCTCCCTGTGTACTGTGCCATTAGAACTCCAACCTGGGCAGCTGAAAATCGAGGAACATTGTAATAAGGCCTTCCTGAAGGCAAAGAGGTGACTTCATAGTGACTTTTGTTGGTTCTTCCATATTAACTGAGCTCAGAAGCAATAAAAGCCATGACCCTGGCTCTCGAATTTCTTTTTTGGGGGAGTGAAAGCATGAAGCACTATGTGAAAACAATTAGGTAACATATCAGCAAGTCTAAAATAGCATGATGAAAGGTACAGCCCCATCTGGCTGAGGGTGATTTTTGAGTCCAGCAAGGTTTTAGACTTTGTGCTTTGACTATGGCAAATCTAAATCCATAATGCAGTTTCTCCTGTTTGATATTTCCCTTTGTCCTTTGTCTCCCCAGATAGCAAATTTACAGACTGCAAGAAATTTACAGGATGTATATGTCAATGCTATATTTTCTTTCTATGTGACCTGTTTCAACTGTTAGTAACTCTGATAATGTGAGTGGTTGTGAGGTAAATTGCATATTCAGGCACCTGACCTTTACTAATATTGCTGCCCAGCATTTTAGTTTGGGGCTGTAACAGCCTATGAATAACTCTTTAGGCTGTCTGTAAAATGTGTCATTATGTCCTGAGTATGAAACACAGCTAGACCCTGTCAATGCTGACTTTATCACACCTGAAAACTGATTGATCAAACCCAACAATCCTCAGCATATTTGTGTTTCCTTCCTGTGCAAATCTGGTAAGATTAGACACTGTAATAGATTATTTATGTTAATCATCTGTAACTAATGCTGTAAAACAAAAAAAGATATTAATGATTAAGTGAAAAATTACAGTTTGTAAAGTTTCACTTAAATTGGAAAGAAAATAGTGAATAAAACAAAAACTAACAAAAGTAAGCTCTTAAGTTAAAAGTTTCTGGGGGAGTTTAGGCAGGTGCTCCGATCTAAGGCAAGTTAGAGTTTTCTTTAGTATTTTTATTTACCATCAAAGCTACAGAAATTGTCCTTTCCATTCTTAAGATTCCCAGGAGTTCCTCTCCTCTCATCTCATTGCCATCAGATCGGGACTCACTCATAGCCAACCCTTCGGGTTTCCATGGCTTTAAATCACAGGAGATGAAACTGGCTTTCTCTCAAGGCAACAGCTGGTGGATTCAGAAGACCAGAGCAGAGCAGCCTTTGGATTAGCAGCACAGCTCCCAGGGGACCAGCCACCAAAACTTCCTTACGAGTCTCTGGATGACACAAATGGTTAAGGAGTTTGACCACCCTCCAAAACGTTGGTAGTTCAAACCCACTAAGAGAGAGGCCTAGCAGTCTGCTTCTGGAAAGTCCAAGCCTTTCAGAAACCCTATAGAGCAGTCTCATGCTCACACCTACAGTCCACATGACGCTGACAGGACTTGGTGGCAGCTCATAGTAACACAGTACAGCTCCCGATGTTTCACAGCCCCCGGGCACCAGCTGTGGCCATGAGACATACAGGCAGTTTTTGGTGAAGATCCTGCCTTGTTCTTTGAGCATGACCTTTCACACGCTCACGTGCCCACATTGTACAGGAGCATGATTGTGCAGTAGCATATACATGATGGGGTGGATTTGGAATTACCTGTACCATGCCTAATGAAGGAGTTTATAGAACTTTTGGAGAGTTCCTTTTGGCAAGTCTGCCCCTCCTGGTTTTGATGCCATGGAGAAGACACTGAGTCATCATGACCTTTCAGACAGCAGATGAAACCTTCCCCCATCCTGTGCCAGCCTCATAGTCTCTGCTGTGCTTAGGCCCATTCATTGTTGCTGTCACTGGTCAGTCCCACTTACTGAAGGTCATCTTGTCCTTTGCTAGCTCTCTGCTAGCTCTCTGCTTTTCCAGGCATGATGTCCTTCTTCAAGTTAAGGCCCCTCCTGACTATAGACCCAAAGTAGGTTACACCTACTCTCATAAGATACTTTTTAGCAGTATTTCTTTTTGGTAGCCTGATTTCTTTGGCACAATTTTGCTGCTCCTCTTCGAGATTTTTCCATTGTCACTTTCTTAACAAGCCACCAAATGCCTGAGGGTCTAAGGCAATTCCCCCCCCCCCTTGTTGCTTTCTCTAGAGTATGCAGATTGTGATTAGGAAGCTCTGTTAAATAGGCAGTTGCTCTTGAAGCTGTGATTGACCCCTCTTCTGGGAAGATTTAAGATCTTACAGTGCTAGAATGTGTCAAAGGGGTGAGCCCTTTTGCTACATGAATTTTTTTACTTGAGTGTGAGAAGACTACCTAGTGAAAGACTTGAGAGAAGCCTCGAGTCTCCTGAATGAAAAGCTCTAAGTATATTGTGTGTTTTAATTTTCGAATTTATGAACTTGGAGTCTTCCATGGTACTAATGATGCTCTGTAATGTGCATATTTTTCCTTCTTTAACTTAGTAATAGCTAAGGCCAAGGTGAAGCATTTCTTTCCATGGTTACCTTCATTAGGATGCAAATGTTGTTGCTAACAGTGGAAATAAAATGTTTCTAAGTAGTGGACCTAATTATTTCCCCATCAGTAACCTGAGGACAACTAATTAAATGCTCCACTACTAACCATAAGGTAATGGTTGGAACCCAACAGAGAATGACTCCATGAGAAGAAAGTCCTGGCAATCTGTTTCTTAAGAATTATGACACAGGATACCCTGTTGGGCAGGTCTCCTCTGTCCTGTGTGGCTCCTGTGTGCAGTTATTGGCTTGACAGCACTTAACAAGCAGAACATTCTGATGACAGTAGGCAGTATGGTTTTATGTTGCATTACACTTCAATTTTTTTATTCTTTAAACATTTTAAAAAATTTTATTTTGAGATTAGTACAGAAAGTGAACTTTATGTATAATGTATTTTTATTAAATTATATGCAAAATTATTGTACCTGGGAAATAGATTTAGTGACAGTAGGGTCCGCTCATACGCATAACAATTAAGCAAAAGATTCAGCAATGAATGCTTGAAAATTCCTTGTGTTCTTCAGGGCATAATTGATATTTAATGCCTTTAGGGCCTTTTCCAGTTATGACTAAATGCTTAACAAGAGGAAACTCTCCTTAGTGCTTCACAAAACTATTGTGTTCAGGTTTGCTCACCTGTCAGGCGATTCAGTTGAATAATCATAGCAGCAGTCAAGGAAATGAAAAGATACTGTGAACTGAGAAAATCTGATGTCAGAGACCCTTTTAAAGTGCTGTGATTCACAAACAACTGAATGGCACATAACAACAGCAACAACAACAACAACAACAAAGAGAAAGGATGTCAGTTTAAAGTCTATAATGTACCTGATCCAAATCTTGGTGTTTTTCTCTTGATTCATATGTATCTAAAATTTGTACAATGAATAAGCTGATTGAAGAAGAAGCAGTGCCTTTGAATTGTGATGCTGGCTTAAAATACTAGATAGCACATCAAGACAAGGATAGTGAAACTTGGAGGCAAGGAGGATGAACCTGTATCACGATCCCATACCTTGGGCATGTTATCAGGAGGGGCCAGTGCTTGGCAAAGAACATCATCCTGAAAAAAGGTGGAAGATCAGTGAAAGAGAAGAAACCCTCAACAGGGTGGATTGACGCATGGTTGTAAGCAAAGGATTTAAGCATAGTGGAGATTGAGATGATGATGCAAGAAAAGGTAAGGTTCAAATATGTTGTTTATAGGGTCGCTATGGGTGGTAGCAGAATGGATCATTCAGGAAACAGGGCTGTTAGGGACCTCTCTAAAGTACTCAGGAGCAACAGTGTCTCTCTGGAGACTAAGGTGCGCCTGATACAGGCCATGGTATTTGCAATCGCTTGTTATGCATCAGAGAGTTGGACAATGACTAGGGAGGACAGAAGGAGAGTGGATGCTTTTGAGCTGTGGTGCTGGAGAAGGGTACTGAATGTACCCTGGACTGCCAGGAAAACAAACGGATTTGTCTTGGAGAGGATTAAACCAAGCTACTCCTTGGAGGCAAGGATTCTGGGGCTTCGTCTGACATAATTTGGACATGTTGCCAGGAGGGACGGGTCCTTGGAGAGGGACATCATGCTTGTGAGGGTTGAGGGACAACGCAGGAGGGGAAGACCCTCTATGAGATGGATTGATTCGGTGACTGGGGTAATCGGGATGGGTGTGTCAGAGGCAGTGAGGTTGGCGCAGGATAGAGCAGGGTTTAGGGCTGTTGTGCATAGGGTCGCTATGAGTTGGAAACGACTTGACGGCACATAACAACAACAACAACATCAAGAAGACAAAGATTCTCACCACTGGCCAATTGGCAGCAGCATGATAGATGGAGAAGAGATTGTTGTTGTTAGAAATTACAGCTTGTTCAGCTTCATAATCCACATTCTTAACACCAGTAGTCAGGAAATCAAAAGCCAAATTGCATTGGGAAAATCTGTTGCCAGGGATCTCACCAGAGTGCTGAAAAGCAAGGATGTGATGTCGATCTAGAGACTAAAGTGTGTGTAATCCAGGCCGTGGTCTTCGCAAGTACTTGTTATACTTCAGAGAACTGGACAATGACTAAGGATGACATAAGAAGAATCTATGCCTTTGAGTTGTGGTGCTGGAGAATATTTTTGAACATACCGTGGATTGACAAGAAAACAAAAAGGTCTGTCTTGCAGAGGGTGAAACCAAGTTTCTTCTTTGAGTCTAGGATTTTGAAACTCCATCTCACATACTTTGGGCACGTGGCCAGGAGAGACTGGTCCTTGGAGAAGGACACCATGCTTGGAAGGGTGGAAGGACCGCTCAGGAGAGGAAGACCCTGGATGAGATGTATTGATAGCGTAATTTGGGCAATGTTTTTGGGGTGTTGGAATTAGTGAAACAGGTTTAGGGCAGGGCAGGATTCAGAGCTGATGTACATAGGGTTGCTATGGGTTTGTGGGTGTCTTGATGGCACATGAGGGGTAGTCTCTGAGTTCACTAGGATCTCTGAGAGGAAAAGATGAGGAATCTCTTTTCATGCAACTTTCAGCCTCAGAAACCCCAGGAGTTTTCACCCGTAAGTTGGTTCTGACTGACAATTAATTTGGCTTCCTGAGCTCTTAACTGGTAGATTTCTCATTGAAAAAATCACTGTCCTTTAAAATTTTGTATTTACTGCTACATTTTATGTTAGCATCCAAAGTTGGGAACGAGAAGTCTCCTGTCTTACTTGGAATTTCTCTGTAAATGACTACTTTTTCCTTTCTGGAAAAGACATGATCTTTAGGACTTTGGGACATTCTCTAGGATCATTCTGTCCTTCGTTATCCAAAGTATGTCTTTGGTTTTATTTTTGTTCATTCTGCTTATTACTTGGTGGATTATGTCAATCTGAAAGCAAGGTCAAAATGCCTGTGGATTTCTGTTTTAGCATATCGTTAATAATTTTACCTCTCCTGTTTCCTTAGTTCATTCTTTCTGAGGCTCAGCCTACCTTCATGTTAGAACTCCTAGATTATTTGTTTTTCTACATCTCTCATTTTTCTCTCTCATATACTCAATTTCTTTGTAGTTTTGTTCTATGTTTTTGGAAATTTTACTTGATTTCATCTTTCAGTGAAAAATTATAGTTCCTTTCAGTGAACTTTTAGATTGCAGCAGTCATATGTGTTACATATATATTATTTGTAATATATTTGCATAAACTCACGGAGTATATTACATTCTATCCGATCACAAAATGAGGCATCCCTGGGCCAAAAGGACCTCAAAACGAAGAAACTGTGAGAATCTTCATTCTGCTAAGTGGACTCCTATTTTGTGGGGACATAATTTGGTTGATAATATTCTACTTTTGTGACCCACAAGAATTTAGATTCCAAGTCTTTGCCACATGTAAAACACATTGCTTCAAGGGAGCTGTGGTGGCCTACTGCCAAGAAGCTGCATTGCAATCCTGAAGGCGCGTGGTTTGAATCCACCAGATGCTTCTCTGGAAAAGGAGGGGCAGTCTCCTCCTGTTCCACTCAGATCTGATTGGATGGTACACAACAAGAAAACAATTGAACAAACAAAACCTACATTCCTCCATTATATTATTGCAAATATGTTAGATCAGCATATATGTTGTTGTAGTATGCTGTCGGGTAGGAACTGACCCATAGCTCCAGCAGGTTTTCAGAAGCAGTAAATCAATCGTTAGGAATTGAGGAGGAGATAGCCCATCTTTGTCTTGCAGATCAGATGGTGGATTTGAACCTCATCCCTTTGGGTGTCCAGTCCAACTCCTTGCCACTAAAAGCCACCAGAACTTCCTTCACACACATGCACACACAGTCAAAACTCAAACTCATTTTTGTCAAGTTAGAAACAACTGCAGTGAGATTTTCAGACTCAATTGTACCGAAGGAAATTACTCTTCTTTCTCCCACAGAGTACCTGGGAGATTCAAACCACCTGCCTTTTAGTTAATAGCACAACATACTTCTGATTAGTCCACCAGAGCTCCATATACAGATATAAATTACTCAGAGCCTTTTAAAGGATTCTCTTATTTGCTCCTCTTAGTATCTTGCACTAAGTGCTTATTGTGTATAGTACTTTCTGAAAACCTTTCATGAGTTTCCTCCAGGGTAAGTTTCTTGTGCTTCTTGTGGTCCCTCTTGTTTGTGCTGTGCCTTCTTCTCCTTTCAAGCCTTGTGATTTTGGGGTGTTCATTGAGGCTACAACTTGGAGTGGTATTCCTCAGCTCAGGTGTAAAGATGCGTGTTTTTCTCTGACAATTTCCTTTAGGGATCCAAAGTGGGACTCCTTATGTCAGAATGAAGAGGTGCTGATTCTGGGAAGAATCAGAACATGTATGTGGCTACAACTGTCTTTCAAAACTGCTGATGCTGGAGATCAGAGCTCTGTGGTGATGAGGATGGGAGGAGGCAAGGGCACCAAAGTCCATTCTGAAGGCTTCACCTGCAACGGCACTTCATCCAACTTTTGGGAGAAAAGGTGTTCTGCAGAAATGCCAACAGCCCATGCTTTTTTATGCTGCAAAGAAAGAGTGTAGTCTCACACTACAGACCTAGCTCTACTGTGTTCTGGTAGTATGCCCTTTAGCAAGCTCTTAAATTGTGTTTCCTTCATATGTAAAATGGGATCAGTAGCAAGTACCTTAAACCAGGGGCTGTGGTGCTTCAGCGGTAGACTTCTCCCCATCCAGGCAGGAGACTTGTGATTGATTCCTAGCCATTGTACCTTTTGCACAGCCTACAGCTATCTGCTAATGGAGGCTTCCTTATCGCTATGATGATGAGCACATTTCAGTGGAATTTCTAGGCTTAGACCAGGAAGATATCCTAGCAATCTCCTGAAAATGAGCCAGTGTGATCCACATGGATCCCAACAGTCTTGTGGGCTTCCACTGTGGGTCACTCTTTTGCTTTTCTGATTGTGCCTCTCAGAGGAAGATGCTGTCACACAACAGGAGAATATGGCCCCTGTGGAGTTGGACACACTGAGTCCTGCGTGCACATTTAAGATGTCCTTTGATGCTAAGAAATGCTTTATCACTTTCTTTACATTTAGCTTTGAGAATGTGTCTTACTTTGTGAGTTTACAGATTTGAGAAGCTTAAAAATGAAAAAGTTGAATACCCAAAGAACTGGCAAAAGCCCTACTTAGACAAAGACTAGGCCTCATAATCGTGTCATATTTTTATGGAATAATTTACAAAGGTTAAATCATACAACTTCCCGAGTCAAATACCATCCCAGCCAGAAGGGCTTTTAAAATAAATGCTCAGTCCTAGTGAAAGGGCTAGTCATTCATTTCCTGAGGAAAGTGTCCCCTTGTTTACTTTTTACTCAAATAGACTTTTAGAAAAAATAAATAATGTGGTGGTTTAGTAGAAATTTAAATTAAATAGTGCAGTTAGAATGGATGATATTGTCAAATTATGTCTTAAATTGAATGCTCATTTACCACAAACTTGTTACATAGGAATATTTTCCTTTGGCTATCTCTTGCTTCCTAAGTATTACATGAATTTGTTTTGTTTGTTTCTTTAAAAAATTTTATATTTCCCTTTCTTTCTTCTCATTTTAAAAATATGTTGCTATGTGTGGTCAAATTGGAACCAACTAATAGCTTGTGGGTTTTCAGAGGCTGTAAGTAACATGGAAGGAGTTTGCCTGCTTCTCTTTCTTGAAGCATCTGGTGGATTTGAACTGTGTGACTTTGAGTTTGCTGTGCAACTCCTTACCATTAGGTCATGAAAGAGTAAAAAAATTAGACCCTCTGCAAAATCAAACTCATTACATTTGAATTAATATTAACTCATAGCTACCTGTGGTTGGGTTTTTTGTAAATCTATTGGGGAGACTTCTCTTCCCTTGGACCATTGGTTCGGTTTGAATTACTGATCTTTTGGTTAGCAGCTTGACAACAGACTGTGTTACTAGGGTTAATATGTACCACTCACCGATGGCTGGTGGCTGTTGAGTCATTGCTGACTCGTGGCACCCCCATGTGTTTGAAAGTAGAACTGTGCACTACAGTGCTTTCAGTGGCTGAGTTTTCAGAAATAGATCATCAGGCCTTTCTTCTAAGATGTCTCTGGGTGGGCTTGAACTTCCGACCTTTCATTCAGAAGCCACATATGTGAATCATTTGCACAGCCCCTGAACTCTGTTTGACTGAGATATCCCATCGGGTTTCCAGTGCTGTAATCTTTGTGCAAACAACTGCCTCATGTCTCTCTCCTGACTAGCAACTGGTGGGTTCATATTACCAGCATTTCAGTTAACAGCCAAATGCTTTAATCACTGGACAGCAGGGGCTATTCCTTTATATAGCCTGCCAGTGGATAAGAGGCTGGCACAGTGCAAGACAATGGTGCACACATGCTGTTTAGAACCATCAGGATCTGCAAACAGTTTCACAAGTCAGAGCTCATTGAGAAAAGGATGGTAAATAGATTTATGAAGTTCAAGTGTATGCTGCTCACCTCCTATGAAGTAAGCGTTAATGTCAGTGCACTGCATTTTTTGTGTATATATCATGCATACTTGATGAGTATGTAATAGGCTGTAATGTCTGCAAAAAAAAGACGTATACCCAGCTTGAATAGCATGTATAAGGCAGGTTGTCTGCTCCGCCCCTGGTGAGCAGTGGTCCTCTTACAAGGCCCCGCAGGCCCAAGTTGAAAAAGGGTTGCTTGCAGCTGAGAGCTGTGTCAGAAGTGGGAAGAAAGGCTGTCTATCAGAAAGCCAAACCATTTGGTAGGAAGCTGGTGAAAAATTGAAAAGAAAAATCTAAACCCAAAGAACTTGGGTAGGCACAGAGTTGGTTAGACAAAAAAGTAGGTGAGGTAGATTTAGGGCCAACTTCAAGCCGACCCCTGGTTTTCTGTGGTGGTCCTGTTCATTTGATCTAGACACAGTCTGATTACAAAATCAAAGAGATCATAGATTCTTGATCTTCATGCTGATCTTCTGAGAGAGTAGACTTAAAAGCCAAGAGCAGCAAAAGGCTGGAATCATGTTTATAAACTCGATTTACTACAAATGAGGCATATGCTTTTCTGAAGTATTTAAATAGTATTTTTAATTGAAGACAAAATTATAATAAAGGTAGGGAGGGTACATAAAGTCTTTAAAGAAAATGTAACTGATTTTGTTTTGAACTCAGATTTACTTTTACTGTTGAACTGTTTTAACTGGGTTGGTACTATTGTTGTGGTTGTTGTGAGGTGCCATTGAGTTGACTAGAACTCATAGTGACCCTGTGGACAACAGATCTGAGCCTTGCTCTATCCTTCACCATCTCTAGGATACTCCAACCGATTCACTTTTTTGAGGGCTTTCCTTTCTTTTTCTGATCCTCCACCTTTTCCAGCATGATGTCTTTTTCCAAGGACTGCCCTTCCTGACAGCATGTCCAAAGTACATGAGATGCAGTCTCACCATCTGTGCTTCTAAGGAGCCCCCAGATTGCACTTTCTCCAGGACAGGACTGTTTTATTCTGTTCATGGGTTATTCAATATTCTTTTACAACACTATAACCCCAAAGACATGAATTATCCTTCTGTCACCCTTATACTTTGTCCAACTTTCAGATGTATAGGAAGTAAATGAAAAGACTATAGCTTGGATCAGGTGCACTTTCGTCTTTAAATTGACGTCTTTTCAGTACTTTAGAGAGGTCCTTGACAATAGATTTCCCCAATGCAACATGTCTTTTAGTTTCTTTTTTCAAATTTTGTACAATCAATGATTTATTAATTACAGATAAATTTTATTTTTAAAAAAAATTGTTACTGATTTGCTTACAAATTTTGTATACATTGTTTTTCATACAGGATGTCTTTTAACTTCTTGACTACTGTAATTATGGGTGTTGATTATGGATCCAAGTAAAATGAAATCATCGACAACTATCTTTTCTCTATTTATCAAGATGTTGCCTGTTGGCCTAGTATGAGGATTGTTTCCTTGATGTTTCAATGTAATTCCTATTAAAGGCTGCAGTCCTTGAACCTCTACAGCAAATATTTCAAGTCCTCTTCACTTTCAGCAAGCAAAGGTATGTCATCTGTGTAAGGCAAGTTGTTGATGAATCTACCTCAAATCCGGATGCCACCTTCTTCATCAGCCAATAGCTCTTGAGTGATTTGCTCAGCATATAGATTGAATAGGTATGGGGAGAGGATATAACCTTGTTGCATACCTTTACTTAATTTAAATCATGCAGTGTTCCCTTGCTCTTTTAGACAGCAGCTTCTAGGTTTATGTATAGATTTTGCACAAGTACAATTAAATGTTCTAAGATTCCTATTCTTCTTAAAAATAGTCATAATATTTTATAATCCACTCAGTCCAATGTCTTTGCATAGTCAATAAAACATAATAAATATATTTCTAGTATCTCTACTTTCAGCCAAGATCCATTGTGACATCAATAATGATATCTCTTGATTCATAGTTTCTTTGGAATCTAAGTTGAATTTCTGCAAGTACTGTTTGGATGTACTGTTGTTCAAGCCATTTTTAGTAATCTTCAGCAAGATTTTATTTACACATGTTATTACTGATATTGTTCAATAATGTCCACATTCTGTTGGGTTACCCTTTTTTTGAATAGGGACAAAGGTGAATCTCTTCCAGTAAGTTGGCCAGGTAGTTATCTTCTCAATTTCTTGGCACAGTCTAGTAAGCAGGTCCAGGGCTCCATCTCTTTTTAGAAACCTGTCAATTTCTGGAGCCTTATTTTTTGCCATTGCCTTCAATGCAGTTTGAACTTCTTACTTCATTAACGTTGGCTCTTAATTGTATTCTACTTCCTGAAATGTTTCCATTTCAACCAATTCTTTTTGATGTAATGACTCTGTATATTCCTTCTATGTTCTTTGGTTGCTTCATGGATCATTCAAGATGTTACCCTTAGTGACCTTCAGCCCAAGTTAGGCTTTGTTTTTCAGTTCTTTCAGCTTGAGAAATTCTGGGTGATTTCTTCCCTTTAGATTTTCCAATTCCAGTTCTTTGCTCTTTTTGTTATAAGACTTGGCCTTGTCTTTTCAAGCTGTCTTTTGAAATCTTCTTTTCATCTCCGCTTTTCTTCCCTTTGTTTTGGCCCTTTATATTCTAGTGCAAGTTTCAGATTGTCTTCTGACATCTATTTTAGCCTTCCCCCCCTTTGTCTTTTTAATGACTTTTGCTTTCTTCACAGGTGATAGAGTGGATTCATTCCACAACTTATTAATCATTAGTGTTCAATGCATCAAATCTGTTCTTGAGATGGTTTTAAAATTCAGATGGGTCAAACACAAGGTCACATGGAATAGATACAAGGTCACCTTTTTGTTTTGTGGACTTGTTTTCATCTTCTTCAACTTAAATTTAACTTGCATATGAGTAATTGATGGTCTGGTCCACAGTAAGCACATGACCTTGTTTTGATTACTGGTATTCAGCCTCTCCAATATTCTTTCCACAACTATATTAATTCTTATTCTTGTTTAGTCCATTTATCCATGTGTACAGTCACCACTTGGGTTTTTGTAAGCATAGTATGTGCAGTGAATTAATCACTGAATGCACTAATTCATTCAATCTCCAACTTCATATCTTTTAACAAGTCTGTATTTTCCAACCATTAGTCTTTCTTCTTTGTTTTCCACTTTTGCATTCCAGTCACTAATTATTATCAATGCATCCTGGTTTCCTATCTCACCGATTTCAGACAGCAACAGTTGATTATTTTTGTTGTTTGCCATTGAGTCAGAACCAATCCATAGTAGGCTTTCAGAAGCAGTAAATCACATGATAAGAGTTTGCCTGTCCTTCCCCTGAGGAGCATCTGGTTGACTCAAACCATGTCCATCAGCTGATAGGAGTCCTTAATTTTGTCATCTTTGGCTTTCGTGCTTGATGTGCATATTTGAATAATAGTATTAACAGCTATCAACAGATCTTCCTTGTGTATATATGAATACAAATATCTTTCACTCACAGAATTGTACTTTAGGAGGGATCTTGAAATGTTCTTTTGTCTATGAATACCACACCATTCTTCAATTTGTCATTCACAGAATAATACATCACATATTTGTCTGATTCTGAATGGCCAAAACCAGTCTATCTCAGCTCACTGATGCCTAAGATCGTTATGTGTTCTATTTTATTTTTGACATCTTTCCTAGGTTCATAGTTTTGTATTTCACATGTTTGAATTTTTTGTGGATATTTGTAACTGGTTTTCCCTATTTTTTAGTTTCTTCTAATGAGAGATTCTGACTCTGCTTCCATTACTATAATTTAAAATGTTTTTCAGTTTTTCATAGTAGAGGAATTCTGCCTACTCCACCACTCTGATGGTAAGATGGCAGACTGTAGGCAGACAACAGTTCAGAACCTCTTCACCAAAGACACCAAAGAGATACCAGACCAGGATGACGACAAGTCTTCAACTTACAGTTTGAAAAAGAAAAGACCAGGAAACACTTTAAATAGTGACAGAAAGAGGTGACTGAAATATCGAATAAGGAGAATAACATGACACAAAACTGTGAACAGTGAATAGCTGTCCACGTGATGTGAGCCCCCAGGATGGGGGCAGTGGCAGCCAAGCTGTTGGACATAGAGACTATGCATTTTCTATTTAACTTTGTCTGGGTCTCGACCATCTAGGGCATTCTCATTTTTACCTCATATGAATTCTTGTTTGCTGCCTGAAGTCTTTAGAGTAGAGAAGTGAAACAGTATTAAAATGATACCACTACTAATCAGTAGTTAAGAAATGTTAGATTTTCACATTATATACAGAACAGTCACATAGTGAGTGTTATTAAGGAAATATGTGGAGATAAACTTGTCTGATGTATAAGTAGGATTTTGAAAAGTCTTGTGTTGAATGATTTTGAGTCATAGCAGCCACCCACCAGCCCCCACCTTTAAATGGCAAAGCCTTAAATTACAGAGAAAAAAAGAGACTGCCCTTCCTCCTGGTCTGATTTAGAAATGTCAGATACTTCAGCCTCTTAGAAAAACCCCAGAGGGAACTATTCAGGTTTTAAACTTTCTTACCTGCAGTATATGCATGTTTTTAATATTTCTCATCAGTGCCCCTCTTCCTGATCTTTTCAAATTGGATCGAGTCTAGGATATTTGCTTGTCACGTCCTCTTTTCTCATCTCTGTGTGTAGGGACTTGGTAAGCATGTTTTAGTATTTTAATATTTGGATTCTTATTGTTGAAAAATGTGATTATTAATAGCACTTGGTGTTATTGTGCCTTAATGTTTTCAAGTTATCTCAGATATGCAGCTTTGGTATCTTGGCGCCCAGCTTCATCGAACCCCATTGTAAAGCTCTTCTGAGTAAAAGCCAGCTTTTTATACCCTCAAAAATAAGAGGCTTGTCTTCTGAGGATAGCACCATATTACGGGAGGATTATAATCCTTAACATTGTTTTTCTTTGCTTTCAAATAGCTTGGGACAGTGAGCCAGGAGTGAGAACTCCCTTTGTTTCATGTCGTGTGCATGGCAGGGGAAGAATGTCGCAGGGCAGAAAATGAAGAAAGACATAAAAGAATCTCAACTCAAGGAGGTCAGATCCATCAGAGGCTTAGCTTTGCCTTCAGAGATGCCTTGGACAGGTGGCAGTTCAAGACAATCACAGGAGCGTTGTCCGCCAGAGCTGAGATAAGGGATTCCTGCAGCAATCGGCTATCTGGTGCCCGTTTGCTTTGATGTAACTCTGCTAGCAAGACTTTGGGGAGCCAGCGACTGCCTTCTTCCACAGCTGCTGTTGTTCAGTCTTTTAAGGTCTCATTACAGTGCTCCTGGAGGATTAATCCTCTTTAAGGTTTACATGGGATGGTTTTGTCCAGAGGCCCAGCTGGGGACCTTGCCTCCACCTGTACATGGCACACACCACAGCAGTCTTTTCATTACATCTGTCCTCTTCCAGTCCTTGGTATTTAATAGTCTTAGAAAACAGAAATATCAGAAAAGCTCAGCTCCTTTGCTTCTCTTTTTGGCGATTGCTCAGTTCTTTTCATGCTCATCTGTGTCAATTCCTTGCTAATACTGAACTATTAACACAAATCTGTCAGCTTCTACTCACTTTTCATTATAGGTAGTTTTTACTCTTTTTTCTTTCTAATCTACCCGTTTCACTACAATGATGATTGGCTTGAATCTAGAATGAATTGTTGGTTTCTTCTTTACATCATATTGTTTTTTAAGGAACGTTCTATAGGTGCACAAAGGAAAACAGTTATTTGCGTGAATTGCATGCACTTCTCACACTTATTTAAAAGGTAGACTCCTTGAATGAAGGAACCACATTGTAAAACTTTATTAGATTGACTATTTTAAATAATATGTTGGTAACACAAAGAGAAGCTGCAGGTTTTTCCCAATATGTTGAACACATAGGTGAATAACATCTAATTCAGAGCCATTTCTTTAATTTAATAAATAAATTTTTCCCTGACACTGTGGACAACAGGTTGCGCTTAGTTGTCATTAGAAAGCCCTCAGGTGACAGTTAAAATTGGGCCATTGAGACCTTTAAAACATGTTTGAACAGGAGCAAGTGGAGGAGTGCATTTAGGCCTTGTTTTATGACAATAATGAACTTGACCTCAGGGATCTCACTCATTGCCATTGAGTTGGAAGTGACTCATGGCTGATCCTCCATTGGATGACTCAGGAAGAGACTTCTCATCTTCCTCCCTCTGAGCCATTGTTGAGTCAGAAATCCAAAGAGACATGACCTTTGTGTTATTAGCAGTGCTGACCTCCACTCATTGTGTGTCTGAGGCTATAAACCTCACGAGATGTAATTGCCCAGTTTTTCCTTCTTGGATGCTTCAGTGGATTTGAACCTCCAGAAGGGTGGACTTTGGGTTAACAGTAGAACTCCCTACGGACTATTGTTGTTGAATGTCATAGAATTGAGTATGACTCATAGGAACCCTATGAACAACAAATCTGAACCCTGTTCTATTATCATGCTGTTTTTGTTATTTTTGTTATTATATGCTGTGAAGTGTATGACTCATAGTTACCCTATGAACAGTAGTTTTGTACCTTGGACACCTCATCCAGGGTCTTCCTTTCCTGAGCTGGCCCTCTACCCTTCCAAGTGTGATGTCCTTCTCCAAGGACTGGTTCTTTCTGAAAACATAACCGAAGTATGTAAAATGGAGTTTTACACTCTTGCTTCCAAGGAGTTTCACTGTTTTCTTAGCAATCCACAATTGTTCAGTAATCATCTTTTTGATTAAGAGCTTCCATTTGGATGGACCCATTGGACAAAGTAGGCCAAATTTACTTTACTTATCACACACATGGAAATGCAACCCAGTCACCATTTCTGCATGTGTTTAGTTTGCTGATCACAGAACTAGAGTTTACTTTACAGTGATTGAAAACTCTTTGTCAAAGAAGTAACAAGAGAATAAGAATTTATATGATGTTTGGCTGTTCCAGAAAATGGCGTTTTCTTATTTAGTAACATTTAATGGCGTAATAACACAGTGACTGTGGCAATGGGATCAATTCTTTCAGAGATGATGAGGTTGATTCAGGATAGGATAAGATTCAGAACTATTATTCATAGGGTCACCGTGAGTGAGTTGTAGTTAGCTTAGAAGCACATAAAAACAACAACAACACAGTGCCATTAGACCATAGTAAATATAAAAAATGATATTTGCTAGAACAACCAAACAACTTATACATCATTATATTGTTATTTCTTTGACCAAGAATTTTTTATAATTTTAAAGTAAATCTTAATTCTGTGATTAGCAAACTTAACATGCAAAATGTTGATTGAGCTGGATTTCCACTGGTGTGACAAGTGAGAAAAGTATAACTTCATTTGTCCAATGGTCCAATCCAAATGGAAATGCTTAATCAAAGAGATGATTAACATATACTTTAGACCAGAAAATTTACAATGAATGCCAATGATGGACTTTTCAGTTGTTCTTGTTGTGAACTATATAACATTTTATAATATCACAAAATTAATATAAAATTGTTGTTGTTGTTATGTGCCATTGAGTCACTTGCGACTCGTAGTGACCCTATGTACACGAGCTCTAAACCCTGCTCTATCCTGTCCCAACCATACTATTTCCAACACACTTACTCCAGCCACCCAAATCACAGAATCAGTTAATCTCATTGAGGGTCTTCCTCTCCTGTGCTGTCCCTTCACTTTCCCAAACATGATGTCCCTCTCCAAGGACTGGTCCCTCCTTGAAACATGGCCAGAGTATGTCAGACAAAACCTCAGAATCCTTGACTCCAAGGAGTAGCTTGGCTTCGCCCTCTCCAGGACAAACCTGTTTGTTCTCCTAGCAGTCCATGGTATATTCAACACTCTTCTCCAGTGCCACAGCTCAAAGGCATCAATCATCTTTCTGTCATCCCTAGTCATTGTCCAACTCTTGATAATAGTTTATAATATTCATAAAAACCATTTATAATGGCATGTCATTGAGTTGAGTACAATATATAGTGACCCTATTAACAACAGATCTAAACACTATCCTACCCTACACTATAGCCTCATAATTTTTGTTAAACTTGAGCCCATTGCTGTGGTCACTGTGTCAGTCTGTCTTGTTGAGAATCTTCCTGCCTTTCACTGACTCTCTGCTTTTCCAATTGTGATAGCCCTTTCCAAAGAACAACTCTTTCTAGTAGCATGCCTGAAGTATGTGAGTAAAAGTGTGAAATAAAAATATTTCGAATAGTACTAATGTTTAATATTTAATATCCAGATTAATATTTTGTTTATTTTGTAAGTAAGGTACAAGAAATACTCTGTTCTAGTAAAGGTATTTCATACTTACAGAATTGTTTCCCGTCCTGCTGCAGGTTTTAGGGAGATCTGATCATCAAAACTTAATGATGTCATTAAGAGTTATCATTAAACATGTAAGCATGACGGGCCTTTTTTTGTTCAATTTTAGTAGCTGATGATTGTTTTCTTTTTTAAAAAAATTTGTGACAAAATGCATAGAACATAAAATTTTAACCATTTTTAAATATAATTCAGCAACATTTCATTACCTTTATCCTGTTTTACACCTCTAATATTGTGTATTTTTAAAACTTTTCATCATTCCAAACAAAAAGAAACTGAGTAACTCCCCAATCTATCCTTCCTCAGCTCTGAAGACCACTAATAAACTTGGGTCTTAATGCATTTATTTATTTATTCTGTTTCTAAATATGTATTAGGGCACTCTGGTGGTGTATTCCGTAGTCCGTTGTAATCTGACCCAAGCCTGCATAAGTCTAGTTCAAATCTACAAGCAGTTCTCTGAGGAAAGGTGGCAGTCTCCTCCTTCTGTGGCTTAAGCCTTGGAAGCCCCATAGAGGGTTGCTGAGCTTTGCAGTTGACTCGATGGCAGCTGTGTTGGAGTTGAGTTTGAGCTGTTTCTTTTAAGTGAGATCATATTTATTCTTTCTTCCCTGCCTCCTTTCACTTAGCATAATGTTTTCAAGGTTCACCCATGTCATAGCATCTATCAGCACTTCGTTCTCTTTGGGGCTGAACAGATTATCATCTTTTAAAATACACCAGTTTTATGTATGCTCCTAATCAAGAAAAGGTGGCTAATGTTAACTTGATTCCTTATAGATAATTAGGTGTGATTTTGGAATCAGCAAGAACAGGATTTGACTCATAGCCATGTGCTTGCCATTATGTCTTGTAAAACTGCTCATCAGCTCTGTTTCCTTTCTGCCACCAAGTACCTGCTGCAATAGGCTTGCTCTGAGGCGCTGAGCAGATCTGCAAAGACATGAGCACACAGCAGGCACTTGGTTGTGAGCATAATAGACTTACATGTCTTGAGGTAGAGCAACCTATGTATTACTTAGGCTGGAGTTAGAGTAATCTAAGTCCACAGTGGCTTTGTGACTATCAGAGCAGTACGTGTGCCATGCAGTTTTCAGTGTCTGATCTTTTGGAAATGGATTATCTGACTGTCTTCGAAGGTACTTATGGGTGAACTTGAGCTATCAGCCTTAGAAGATACATAACCCTTCGCGTAACCCGGGATGCCTACCTCGAGAATATTCTCTCTACTGTCTACCAGTTGTCATCAAGTTGATTCCAACTTAAGAAAACCTGAGTGTGTTATAATAAAACTCAGCTCCACAGGTTTTTCAGCAGTTAATGTTTAGAATCAGATCTGTAGGCTTTTATGGCCCTTCTGAATGGACTCAAATTGCCAGCCTTTCAATTAGCAGCCAAGTGTTCCCCATTTGTGCCTCACCGAAGACTCTGGGCCCAGAAATATCTGTTTCCTGCTTCAGCACCTACCACTTTAGGCTAGTTTGTGGTCATGAATACTAACCTCATAGTGTTTCTCATTTAAAAAAAAATCATAGAAGATCTGATTATATGTAACCAAGATGTGATGCTTTTATGACTGAAAAAACATCTAACCCCCTGGGCTTTTTTCATAAAATACTGCAAGTTAAGAAGACGACATGGTGTCTGATTTTCATGCTTACTTATTTTTCTGTACCAGCATTTATGTTTCAGCACTCCTCCGCGGTCACTGATTCACCTCTGGATGTTACAGATGTTGAGAGTTAACTTGGTGGAGTATTCTGTGTTCAGAGTGTGCAGGAGGCACAACTTGTTGTCTACAGGCTGAGGGTGCCATCACTTTCGCCAATCCCAGAAACCGTACATTTGGCTTGATATCTTGGGGAAATCTTTTTAAGATCGGGGCTTTATTTATTGCAAATACAAAATTTAATAAATCCTAGCTGCTTTGCTGAGTTTCAGCTTCCAGGGAGAAGAGGAGGCAAATTCTAGCCTGTGTTGCTGTGACCTGGTTTTGCCTTAATGGATATCCCTTTACAACAGGAGTAGCGAGTACTGAGTTGCGTGTCTGCTGCCTTCTGCAAGCTGCTTAGAATGCTACATGTTCATTTCTCACAGCTGCCTAGTTGTGTGTGCACTGTTGGTTGAGGAGGAAGTAGAACGGGGAGTGGGGTAAAGCACAGTCATTAAAGGAGCAGATACACAAATGAAAGCTCTCACTCCCTAGATCAGTACTCCCATCCAAATACTTTTGTGCTACCAGACCAAAGAAAAAAATAATGCAGACTGATGCTTAGGACAGGGCTCTGGCTCTCCTGGATGGACTTAGTGTTCTCAAGTATGTGTTTAACTGAGTGACAATTGACATTTGTTGGTGAAAATAACACACATTGGGATTTCATTCCTGTAGGCGAAAAGAGGAAGAAATGTAATCTGGTTGTCATTATTTGCTTTTTTTCCTACTTACTCTCACCACTCTGAACTTTTACCCAGCTACCTGCTGGAGGAGTAGCTGTCAAGCTGTGGCCCCTGAACCTGGGAACTTGGTAGACATTCTTAGCCTCTCTTCCCTCTCCAGTCAGCTTTCCTGAATCAGATATGTTGGCCGGAGGCCAGCAATCCACGTTTGACAAGACCTCCACGTGAGACTGATGCTGCTGAATGAAGTTGGAAAGCTGTGCTGGAATGTGGTGGAAGATGGTCTGCCAGTGCCACTAAAAGGTGGACGCTAAAGTTGAAGAGGTAGGATCAGAGAGGAGTGCTGCCTGCCTGTTTTCTTCTCGGCTTCTCTCACTGCCAAATTAGAGTCTAAGAAATTCATGGCAGGGAGCTTCAGGAACGGAAGCCTGGGAACATAATAGCTCTTGTTTTGTTGTCTATGCCTATGAGTCGTTCCTGGGTTAATCTGTAACTTTGGAGCCTGCCATAGCCTTTGATATGTGCCTCTTTAGCACTTGCTTTTGTAGACTGCACTGCAAGTTTAAGAATGGAAATAACATAGGGAGAAAATGGTAATTGTTGATACCTAAGTAATTGATTTGCAGAAACATACTTTAAAGAAGAGTTAGTTATTACACGATGGAATCAGAAAGAACTAGCTAGAGCTTTGGAGGGCTTCAATCCAATTTCAGTCTGAGGCACTCATCATGCAGAGTATGTGTCCAATTACAACTTCCTTCTTACAGTCTTTTGAAACACTGTTTGGCTTCTTAATTTGAAGAAATGACAGAAAGCCAAACTCTACTCCACTCTACCCTGCATCAAGGCAATGTAGTAATAAACGGTGCCTTGCTGATGCATTTTAATAAATACTGGTTTGCTGCATCCCACAATAGAAAGCAAATACATGCAATTACTTGCAAATTTCTTCAGTGTTTGTACTTATAAATCTCTGCCTAAACCTTCCCAGCTGGGAGTTTGGTTAGTCTTTCTGTTGTGGAACCAGGGCTTTGTTCTCGTGCTCAGCTTTAGCATGGTCTGGAATAATTCAAAAACGTATTAGATAGATTGCTGTTCCCAAAAGGCATAATGAAATAACCTTCACTCTCTGCCTTAGGGAAATCAGCCCAATCAGAGTTGGGGCAGATTTCTTTATTACACAAAGAACTAACTGTGCACAAATTGCACCTTAACGATTTGTAAGAGTCCACCTTAGAAATGTCTTGCAGATGGAAAACTGCTATTTTTTTTTTTTTAACTGAAGTGTGTGCTTGCTAAAGTAAAAAATGTCACCAGGATTCACCTACTATTTCTCAGTTAGCATCCCTCCAAATTAAAGTTGCATTCATTAGCAGTTAGACACAGCAACAACAACTATTCGTGTGTAGGTCCTGGGGTGTGCGTGCATGCATGCCTGTGGATGTGTGAACGTGGACGTCTCACTGTAGGTTACTCGATTACCTGGAACATGTCCTGAAAGCTCAAAGGACTGTCAGTTCTAAAGTCACCTCATCTCATGCTGGGAGCCAAAACGGCTCGAAAGTTGCTGCATCATGTTGTGAATTTGTGTGCTCCTCATCACAATGTTCGTAAGTCAAAATCAGCCTGTGTTACTGTGAATGGTTGTTGGACTGGGCCTTTTCAACGATGCTTAGTGAATTAATTTGTACTGGTGGTTGTAAGAGAAATGGCAGACAACTGTCTGGTGGCATTTTTGTGAAATGAGTCTTTTCAGAGAGGAAATATGAGGCTCATGGAAGTTAGGTAAATTCTGTTTCCATTCTATTGGACTGCTTGCTTTTGAGCTTTAATGCATGGAAAAAAATTCATGTTCAGCCCAAGTCAGCAAGACTTAATGCTTGTGCTAAGAACCTCCTAAGCCCTGTCTGGAATTAAGAAGAGGGTGTATATTACTTTGGGCTTGGTGACCTCACTCTTGCACTAATTAGAAAGTCTTGTAGTCTTACTGAAACAGAATAACCAAGGATGTTGTTGAGTATAGTTCAAGATTGTTAAGAGCTTGGCATTTTGTTTTCATGGCAAGTAACTATAGCCTTGCTGGTCCTAAGGAATCTTCACTATTCCCCATGTAAAACAAACATGATTCTGAGAAAAGCACTTTGAGTTCAGATTTTTTAGATTTAAAATTTATTTGTTCAATTCTTTTTCTTTGGTATGATTTTGTTTACATAGAGATACAGGCATTGGAACATGGTCCATATCAGCAGACATGGTGCTTTTGCCTAATAAGTGGAAAAGAATATAAAGAAAAGAAAGTATCATGGCAGTTAGAAGGTTCGATCTCAAGGCCTGCCTCTTCCATTTACTTGTTGGTTTGTTCTGGAGCACAACCTTGTCGTGTATGGTGTTGTTGTTGTGTGCCATTAAGTTGGAACTGTCTCATAACTCACCCTACAGTGGGTTTGCAGATACTATAAATTGCATAAGGAATGTATTCTGTCAGTCACCCGTCCTTCTCCTGTGGAGCAGATGGTGAATTGGAGCCTTGAGTTGGTAGTTGCTGCATTTTACCCCTAGGCCTCAAAGCTCCCTGTCACTCATAGGAGGAGGCGATGGTATTGCCATCCCTTTCTACCTCCAAGGTTATGGAGAGTTTTTAAGAGATCTTTGTTGACTGCAAAGTGAATCATGAATAGATTATTAGTGTTCTTCCAATTGGGTTTTGGGATGTCATAATGTCAGGTTTTATAGAATCTGTTTCAAAACAATGACAGATTTGGTTTGGACCCTTGTCTGTACTTTGTTGTTGTTGTAAGCTACTGCCAAGTTGCTCGCAATTCATGGAAAATAAAACAAAGCCTAAGGCCTGGCTCTGTGCTTTCTTCACCATTGTTGACATCCTCCAGTCCCCTGTGTGTATTTGGGGTAATGCCACTCTAGGGACTTGTCTCCTAGCAGTGTATGGGGTGGACAGTGCAGTCCCTGCTGTCCAAAAAGAGAAGGTTTCTTTGAAAACTTTCATAAGAAGAAATGCCATAATGTGAAGAAGCAATTACTATTAATTTATGTGGATTATCTTTTTTAATATTCCCAGACCCCCAAAACAACCTACCAAATGATACTAAATAACTCGTAAAACCTAATGTAGTAGAATCAAATCTGATGTAGTGTTTTAAATCCTTGTATTAGCGCAGAAGTTTTCTCTGGGTGGTTAAAGTGGTTTGTGCTTGACTCCTACCCTTTTCTCGACTTGACAGCTAAGAAGGCTCTAAAGAAAAAGTCCCGAATTCACCATGATGTAGATAGAGTTGCCCTGAGTAAGAGATCACCTGATGGCAGTGGATATAGATTTTTTTTTATACTGAAGGCAAAATACCCATCTTTTCCGCTTGTTTCAGATTTGACAAAACCTTTTGATAGCCCTTGCCTGTCAACGCATTCTGATAATTGTACTTGCAGTATTAGATAATGAACTTTAGCAGAAGGCAGACAGCTAATTAACTGCAGTGTCAGCCTTCTGAAAGTGAAGATGGCTGTGGCATCTTGAGGTCCCTTCCCCCAGACCACAGGTCTGCCCTGGCATGTGGGGCAGCATACCCTACCTTGTTTTTCTTTGAAATTGTCATTGAAATGTATACAAGATACACATTCATCACCTGATTCTCGATTCTATTGTAAATTAACATGTACAGCCTCTGAGATCATACACTTTCCAAGAGAGCTTTAATGTTGTCTGGCAGCTCCATCCTGAAACATCATTTGTTCCCTTCACCAGCACAAGCATACAGCATCCAAGTCAAAACTATTTTCAGTAATATGTCCTGTCTGTGTTTGAAAGCCCCAGTTTCAGGTGCCTCCTCTCCTGCACTCATTCTGTTGAGTCGGACAGAACCCTTCAGAGGAGAAAACTTCCCTATTCAAGAAGACACAGTTGTCATTTTTTTCTTAAAACCCGCCTGTGGCAATTAGCATCTAAGTGACTTGTCATTCTCCAAACAGTTACTAAAGGGCGTTTGGTCCTCAGTGCTGCAGCATGTAAAACTACCTGTCAGAGCTGACTGTGTTATAAATAAAGGACTCGAGTTGTATAAGGTCACAGATAGGTGGTGGGAATGAAAACATTGCTTAAAAAGGCATTTGTGGAACCAGTAGGCCTTTTCTGTTCTTCCTGTGATTCCTCTTCTTTTTTGTTTAGTTAACTCTTCACTCTCCTCCTCCTCCTCCTCTTCTTTCTGTCTTCTGACAATTGTATTTCATGAAATCTGAGCAATTTATGACCAAGGATGCAACAGTTTTAAAGTACCAACATAAAAAAAAAATTACTATTTCCTTCAGACCTGGGAGCTGCTGATTGGTGAACTTGTAAAGTTTGCATCATATAAAGTTGTCTCTTAACGTTGTCCTCTGAGGGAAAACTGTTTTACTTCACGAAGGCTTGTCTGTATGGCTTAACACTAATAAGAGTAATTGCTGTAAAATTGCCAAAATGAAAGGATCATCAGAACGGCAAGTTCAGTGGTTCATTTTCTTTTAATCTTGGTGTTTTAGTGTTCTAAGGGAGTTCTGGTGACATAGGCCAAAGGGAGTTGCACTGCTCGCCCGAAGTCACAGCTCTGATGGTTCGTTCAATTCAGCAGCAGCTCCGTGGGAGAAAAGATAGTCTTCTCTCAAAGCAATTCATAGCCTCCGAGAAACCTGGGGGTGGGGTGGGGGGTGTCAACGGTGATCCAATTATGATCATAGATGGCAGTGATAGAGAGATTAGTGTTCTAAGACTGCTAAAATATCATAGGCCTGGTGGCTTATAAAAATGGAAACCTACTGTCTTAACAGGTCTGGAGGCTACTGGTGTGGATCCCTGTGTTTAAATGGACATGGTCTCTTAGAAATCTCTAAAGGAAGATCTTTCCTTATCTCTTTTGGCTTCTAGTAGCCCCAGATGTTCTTGGTTTGCAGATAGGTCTTTACTTGGCTGTCCTTTCTCTCTCTCTCTTTCTTTCTTCTCTTTTATAAGGACACCATTCTAACTAGATTAGGACCTACCCTTTTCTAGCAGGATTTTAGGTTACACTCACTGATCACGTCCTCAAAGATCCTGCTTCCAAAGAAGGCCACATTGCAGCATATCTTACCTATGGACACAGTGCAGTGTGCTGCTCGAGGGCTTGACAGTAAATGAAAGCATTTTGAATTCCTTATTCTGTCAGTGTTTATGGATTCTTTCAGTGTTTCCCAGTAATATTCCTGAAAATATATGATGAGATTAAAGTAATTAATTTAATACATAGGTGAAAAACCTAGTGTAGTTTGCCAAACACTGTAGCCAAATCACATAGGTTCTGCTGACCTTCTCTTTCTATCTGTTAATTTGACTGCAAAGTGGATAGTAGGAGTCTCTTCATTTTCACGTTAGGAGATTTCCTGAGGGCAGTAGTCTCCAAGATTTGCTAGTATAGTTCTGCCCAGTAAATTCAGTTCTTTGTCCAGGGAGAGAGCACATTGAATTTGTTCAGTGTTATTTATTTTTTTCAAATCCACCTTGACTGAGACCTGTTGTCTTAAGTCAGATCACGGTAGCAGGACACCGTGTTAGTTCTTCTGGCCTTGTGTTGGAGGAGGCCGTGGTTCATGTGAACTGTTCGTCCTTGGGGCTAATTGCATCTTTGAATTTTCATTTTTCTGTGTTCTTGTTTATTCCAGGTGAGAGGAGACCAATAGTTGCTGCTCCTAAACTTTCAAGACACCTGACACTAGTTATCAGGCTAGGACGTAAAACATGATCTGTATGAATGATGCCTTGCCAGTTGACTGACATGTCTCCTGAGACTAGGTCTGTAGGCTCCATGTCTAATGTTTGGTCCTGAGGTCCAAGTAGTTTCTATAACTGTATCTTCCTATGCTCTTTTGCATCTTTTGTCTGTGTGTAGCATTTGCAAATATATCTACCGCCAAACGTATATATGTATGAGAGTGTACATACAACTCCTCTCATTTTTTGAGCATACCTATTCATAAATTACTATTAGTTATTACTGCTCTTGCAGAGTTGTAATAATTATTATTGTCCGTACTGAAGTCCTTTATTCTTTGTAACTTTTGGTGCCTTTCTTTATCTTGGTCACATTTTATGTTTTCTCTCCATATTGTATATTCACTTTCTGTCCCACTAGAATGAACTCTTGTAAATTCTGTTCATTCTTGTTCATTCATAGCATTCAGAATTGAACACTAGATATTCTCTGCTCCTCCCTTCTCTCCTCACCTCCCTAGTAACCAGGAAAGGCAGAAGTTTCTTTCAGATTGCAGATCTGTCGTCTTCTTCAGGATGCGTGTGCCTGGCATCCCTAGGAGGACACTCTGTGTGTTGGCCTTCCTGCATGTCAGGGTACTTCCCAACCCAGGGCCCTGTCTCCAGCGAAAGCCTCCCCTCCTGATCTTCCTCCATGGTGATGCTGATGGCCCCTTTGGCTCAGCTGTCAGTTATATAATTGTGTAACTTTTTAAGTGATGATTTAATGTCTGTTTCCCTATTCTGTTTTGTTTCTTGGCGTCACAAGTTGTTAGACGTTTGACTACTAGTTGGGACTTGAACTCTCCATGGACACTGCAGATGAAACGTAGGTGATTTGTACCCGAAAGGTCTCAGCTTTGGAAACCCTATGGAGGGGCTTTAGTCTGCACACTTGGAGTTGCAGCAGTATAGTCAGCTCAGTGGCAGCAAGCAACAAATCCAGCATTCTCCCCGTTGATACCTACATGAGGGCAGGGGCCATGCATGTGCTAGTGATTCAGAATCTTGATGCCACAGCACAATACCCAGCGCATAGCATGGATTCATTCAGTCAGGATTTGTTGACATTTACATAAATAAAATGAGTGAGTGACCTTTTGAAGGAGTGAGGATGTACCTTTATTATTCAGGTTTCTTGTGCTGGATTTTTGAAAAGTTGGTTGCTAAGTTTAGATTTTTTTCTTTTTTTCCACAAAATTATGGGATAAAACTGTAAATTTTTTCATTTAGGAAAAAACACACACACACACACAGAAAAACCAAACCAAACAACCCACTATTTTGTTTGGAAACTGGAAAGAAAAAATTGAAGAGAGTGCTGAGTCATCTTTTTGTTATATAAATCTACTTTAAGAATCAATCGACTCATTTTCTTTTTCCTCAGCACTATCTGTAGCTATCTTTAGGCACTAGATATCAGTCTTACTCATTTAATAAAGAGTCAGGAAGGTTTGCATTTCTTTATTTCAACATCTCATTGCTGTTGAGTTGGAATTGGCTTGCAGATAGTGGACCCTCCATCAGGTTTCCCAGGCTGTTATTTAAATCAGAAGCGATTACTCATCTTTGTTCCTTGGAACTGCTCGTGGGTTTGAACCCTCAGAAGGGGTATAGCCTTTGAGATTGCAGTGCAGCTTCTCAAGGACTAGGCCGCAAGAGCTGTATGTATACCTGATGTTGTTGGTGTTCTGTTGAGTGAAAAACACCCATAGCTGACCCTCCGGTGGATTTTCAGAGGCATTAAATCATACAGGAGAGGATTAACGCATCTTGATCCCATGGAGCAGCTGGTGACTTCGAACTGCATGCCTTCAGATTGGCAGTGCAGCTCTTTATCACTTAGCCACCAGAGCTCCCATACTCCTTATGATAGGGAGATGCATTTTTGGTTTTTGTTAATATAATATTTAAACCAGAAATAGCTTATATCCTATAACAATATCTGAAGTTTATTTTCTTGGTTCAGTGGTCCTGCATGTCAAGTGGAAATTAATTTTTTTTTTCCCCAAGTGGAAAAAAATGTTACCATCACTGCTGTATTTGAGAGCTGTTTCTCTTCTCCAATAAGATCCAGTTTCAGGATCGAAAGTCTCTGCCTTCATCCTATTTACTGATTCTTGATTGTTCCGGAGACTCTTGTCCAATAGTGTGATCATTGCTTCCAGGATAAAATCAGTCTCCACTCCTCGGTGTGTTTAAAATCCTTGTCACCACCAGCTCAGATGCTCACTTGGAAAACACCAGTGCCTCACTGAATTTTCTCTGGTGCTTTTGAGTTCCCAAGCGTGATTCACAGCAACAGTGCATCTGTTACTCATCAGTCAGGGCTGCTCTCCTCCTCAGGGGGCTCACTAGCTTGTATCATTCAAACTAGACCTGATGAGAGTTCATGGAATGAGTTGTGTGCTCCTTAAATATCTTGAAGTGCCAGACTTCCAGAAATTCTTTCTAGGCCTCAGACTTGCCTCACCCTTGAAAGTGAGGCCGTGCTTTCTTGCCTACTTATTGTTGGACCCCTTCTGTGTAGCATCCTAGAGATGCTCCTCAATGCTGTCAGTTACCATCTCTTTGTGGGAAGGAAGAAAAACCAAAACAACAACAAAAACAAAAACAAAAATACCTCATGGCCTTTAAGCCAGAGCTGACCCTCCAGTGGGTTTCTGTGAGGCTATAAATAGAATTGGAGGAGATTGCTCATCTTTCTCCCTGGTAGATTCAAACCTCCAGAGAGATTTGGCCTTTGGGTTTGCTGTATAACTTCCTATGGACGACATCCCAAAGCTCCCCCTCTTTGTGTAGGTGGAGTGGATTTATGCAAGATATATTTATTTAGCTTGGAGAGGAAAATATGTGGGCATGGAGCCATAGGGTCTTCAGAGACTTAAGGAGCAACCACAAGTACTTCATCTGTGTGGCTTCAGAATGCAGAGCTCCAGAGTGGTGGGTCAAAGGTCGAGGGAGGTGGCATTTGAGCTGCTGGGAAGGGCTTTTAGGAAATAGAGCAGTGTGAGAGGCAGTAAATAACTTGTACAGACATGGAATTCTCAGACACTGGAGGTGGGTGTTTCAGTTGAGACCAGAAGATTGGTTTAAAGGTATAGTAAGGAGAAGAATGTGGAAAGGATCCTCATATGACAGGTTGCAATAGATTAGATTGCTGATGAAGTGCCTTCCTATTCTGAAATCCGGTGGATTTCTTATGGGTAATTTTGGGATGAGGTGCTGTAGGGAATTTATTTTGTAGCTCAAGTTAAAAAAGAAATCTTATATAACATCCCTTTCTTCTTGTCTTAAAATGGTCTTAACTTTTATCAGGACTATGATTTAGTGTATTTTAAAATTTTTATTTTGTATTGATTTGCATAGAAAATTTGTACACATTGTGTTTCACACGTTCCTTCATTCACATCATGTTTCGTAAAAATCATTCCCATATATTGAGTTTTATAAAATTAATGATATTGAACTATACTCACCATTATCCCAGCTTTTCAGGCCCCCTCTGAATCTTTCCCATTTCTCGTACCCCTTCCCTCTACCCACCAGATTGTGTGACCTGGTGATTTCTTCCCTGTCCATCCTCACCCTTCTGCTTCCACCCCTTGAACACTCATACACATTTTACTAGTTATCCTTCTGTTTTTACAAAAAATGAAATCTTGTCCCCGGAAGACATTCAAACGTCTACTCTGCGTGCCACCCAGGGGAAGGGCCCATTTTTATAATTTGCAGAAAGGCATCAGCTTGCCAAGGCCAAAGTGCCAGAAAGGCTGAGTCTAATAGTTTCCTTTTCACTGAGAGACACTATCCATACGATTGGTCATGGCTCTGGATGCAGCTATATTTTGTTCTTGGTTATTCAGATTGACAGAGGTAATTGTAGAATACCCTTGGGAATTCAGTAAAGCAGTGGGTCAAGCTAAACACAAGGCTGACTGCTGCCATTCACAGGGAAAAGTTCTACCAGCATAGAGGTAATTCTGCCAAGCACCCAGAACTTGTTGGAAGTCTCTGCTGAACTTTTCGTGTAGATCTTGGGCATTGCATAAGCCTGACCCTGTACATTTGCTTCGAAATGCAGCCAATGCCTCTTGGCTCTTCTGTTCTCTTTCAACTCTTCCCTCCCTCACTCAGTTAACGGGCTCATTGCAGTTAAGTTAGAGCTTCCAGGTCTGTAAAAAATACACAAAAGGAAATTGTGTATCTATCTCTCATGGAGCTGCTGGTGGATTCGAACCTCTAGAGAATCATAGACTCTGAGTCAGCAGCAGCAGCAATGTTCCCTACAGACTAGGTGACTGGAGCTCCCTCTTTGACCCTTACTATTGACTTCCACCCTTAAGGACAATATATTTGTTTGTAAAGCAGCTAATGTAAGGACCCACTGAGGAATGGTTCAGTGGTGGTAGATACTTCCTCCGTGCAGGGGACCTGGCCAGTGCACCTCCATTCCTCTTGTAAGTGGAAACTTATGCCTGTGATGTTAAGGAGGCTTTAGGGAACCTTCCAGCCTGGTGATCAACTTTAAAAAACCGATCCATGAAATCACAGTGGATGCTAACAGCATGTTGTGTTTGGGGTCTGTCACCATGAGTCCAGGGTGAAGAAGTGACTCCGCAGCAGCTAACAATAGGCACATCACACCACTTACACTCTTGGACTTATTCTAACCATGGATCATTCCTGGGCGAGTGTGTGTATGATGAGTATAGGTATTGAAGATGTCAGTACACTGCATGCTGGAGCGACTGTTTGTTACAAGGAAGTCAACACTGAGGAAAACATAACACCCTTCAGGTTCTGTGGGAAGAGCAGACATCCAGAGACAGAGGGTCCCCATATGTTTCTGAAGCCTTCCTCTCCAAGAGACTCTGTAAGCATTTCCCCATCCTCCACAGTTGACTATTCATTCTGTTCCTCCCACTTCTGGAATGAGAGGAAAAGAGAGGTCCACACCCAGCCATTCACAACATCTCTGGAAGAGAGCCACCTTCCCTCACTTGTCCCAGGTGCTGAGGAATATGCCATTTCTACTGCATCTTCTGTCGTCTTCTTCCTTCTCCCCATAGCAGCACCGAGCCTGGGCTTTTCTGTCATCTCCCCTTAGTAGATCCTGGGCCTTTCACTCCATCTCCTCAAAGCAGTCTGAGCCTGTCCATTCTTATGTTGTACCCCTGAGGCTGGCTCCTTCTTCCTTCTCCCTGTGGAAGTTCTGAGCCCAGGCCCTTTTTGCTGTCTCGCCGTTGCAGCTCCGAGCCTGCTCCCTCCTCATGCTCTGAGCCTGCTCCCTCCTCATGCAGCAGCTCCGAGCCTTTCCCCTCCTCATGCTGCAGCTCTGAGCCTGTCCCCTCCTTATGCATCAGCTCCGAGCCTGCTCCCTCCTCATGTAGCAACTCTGAGCCTATCCCCTTCTCTTATCTCCCGTGGTAACTCCGAGCCTGGGCCCTTCTCAGGCAGCATCAAGTGCATCTTCTTTGCCTTTGTGTCAGCCCTGTGATTGTTCTTCTGCAATGTGTTTCTCATGTCCCCAAATCCCCACTCTTCAGAATTGAAGACACTGCAGGCTCATGTTCTGTGTCACTGTCCTGCTGCTTTAGATTTCATTACTGTCTTATTTAGTACTTTGCAGATATTTTTATATCATGTTGTTGTTATGTGCTGCCATGTTGACTACGACTCTTAGGGACCCTATTGCACAGTAGCTCTGAACCCTGCTCTATCCTGAGCCAATTTCACTGTCTCTGACACACCTACCCTCATTACCCCAGTTATTGTGTCAGTCCATCTCATCTGAGGTCTTTCTCTCCTGTACTCTCCTTCGACCCTTCCAAGCATGATATCTTTCTCCAAAGACTGGTCCCTCCTGGCAACATGCCTAAAGTGTTTGAGACGGAGCCCCAGAATACTTGCCTCCAAGGAGCAGCTCAACTTCACCCTCTCCAAACCTGTTCATTCTCTTGACAGTCTGTGGTTCAGACTCTTCTCCAGCACCACAGTTCAAATGCATCAGTTCTTCTTCTGTTATCCTGGATCATTGTCAAACTCTCTGATGCATTGCAAGTAATTGGGAAGATCATGACCTGAATCAGGTGTACCTTAGTCTCTAGACTGATATCTTTGCCCTTCAGCACTCTGGAGAGGTCCCTCACAGCAATTTTTTTCTAATGCAATTCATCTTTTTATTTCCTAACTCTGTGTACCAAGAGTGTTGATTGTGGGACCAAGCAAGCTGAAATTGTACTTATATGGAACAGAGCAAGGGAATATTGTGTGGTTCAAAATTAGAAAAGGAGTGCATCAGGGATATGTCCTGTCCTTGAGTATCATAAGGAGAGAGAGAGAGAGAGAATTGAGGGGAATTTATGTAGGGATGCAGGGCATTTTCTGTTTCAATAAGGCCTTAAGGAAAGTCTGGGATCCATTAGAATTCTGGAATAAACAGTAACAAATAACATTCTCTGATTTTATTATCATTT
Organism: Elephantulus edwardii; assembly: GCF_000299155.1. Lineage (NCBI taxonomy): Eukaryota > Metazoa > Chordata > Mammalia > Macroscelidea > Macroscelididae > Elephantulus > Elephantulus edwardii. The sequence goes on along the minus strand of NW_006400108.1, from coordinate 678,106 downwards.
CAAAATGGAAAGTCTATTGATAGTGTCTCTAGGATATTGCACTGTTAACCCAAAAGTGGCTCCTTTGTGGAGATTCATATTTACCAGCACCTCCACAAGAGAAAGATGGGTAATTTCTTCCTATGAAGTTTATAGCCTCCATAAACCTGCTGAAGGTTTAACTATCAGTCAGTTTTGCCTCAGTGTTTTTAAGGTCGGAAGAACAAACTCTGAGTAGAGGATTATTGTTGTTATTGTTAGGGTTCATACAGTCAGCATTAATTCGTAACGACCCTGTAAACAAGATTGGGACCTGCACCCTTTCTCATTATCTGTAAGGCTTCAGCCCATTGTTTACATCATGGTATCAGTCCATCTTCTAGAGACTGCCTCTCTTTCTCTTAAATTGAATAACATTACCAAATTCACTCCATTTATTGTTATTCTTCTCATTTTGCTTCTGTGTACTCAGAGTTTTTTCCAGACTCTATTTAGAATCTCCCCCTCACCCCATGATTATGAATGAATAGGCACTTCGAGCAGCAGCACTAATAGAAAACCCACCTCTTGAACAGCAAGCCTCTGGCTTCTTTGGCCAGCCCCCAGTCTTGCTGACCTCTCTTTGAATCCTGTTGTGACTGGAGCTTCTGATGTCTTGATATGCTTGTATGAGTGTGGGCAGGGGATTGGATTGAGAAGTATTCAATGGTCTAGCATTACAACTCAGCTGTGAGGTACCCTGGATTATTTTTTTCTCTAAGAATGTATACTGATATCAAGCAATTATAGCTTTATGAGAAAGGTGCTAGCTGGAAAGTGAGGTGATCTCTCTCCATTGCAAACCACTCCAGGACAGCTGGCATGATAGGAAATCCCTGCTCTGTCTGCTTGCCCAGCTGCTGCCCAGTTGGCTTTTAAACCTCTTCAGCCAGTTTGGCTGAAAGCGAAATATGAAAAGGATAAGGGAAATCTTTAGGAATGGAAATAAATGCTCAAAATTTAGTAGAGGACAGAGAAATTTGATTTCCTGATGGGTGTCTGGCCCCTTGGATTAGCCCATGCAAGGTGGGCGTGAACGTCCCACCTTGCTCATTAAAATCACTCTTCTGTGACTGCAGCCATGGGAGTGTTTGCGCACGAGGCAGAGCAGCCCCTTTGCTTGAAGAAAATGATTTTCTGTTCAGCAAATGTGTACTGAGAACTGTCTCCTCTTGAGGTTAGCACCGGGAGGGGGTAGAGGGAGGTACCACACAGTGTGTTAAAACTATTCCTGAATGCAGGGATTCCAAAGCTTGCAAATTATACTAATTGGTGAAGACAAACAGAAGAACGCTGCTTTTGAACTTGAATAAACATGTCCTGAGAATGTTTTCCATCATCTCTGGTTTCCTAAAATGCATACTATTTTTTCTTAATCTTTACTTCAGTTTCTCACCCCTTCTCCATCTCCCTTTGCCATTTTGTTTCTACTCCTTTTCTCTTCTCTTGATGTACCTGTATGCTTCTTTTCTGAAATTTTGCTCACATTTAGAATAATTTATATATGTAATGTAGGCTGAATTTATGCTTCATAAAGACAGAATTCTTACTGAAAAAAAAAATATATGTGGGGGATAAAGTTGTAATCTGGTTCCACAAGTAAAATGTAGTTGTTGTTGTTATGTGCCATTGAGTCGCTTGCGACTCATAGCGACCCTATGTACAAGAGCTCTAAATGCTGTTCTATCCTGTGCCAACCTAGCCATCTCAAACGCACTTATTCCCACGGCTCCAGTCACAGAATTGATCCATCTCACCAAAGGTCTTCCTCTCCTTTGCTTCCCCTCTACTCTGCCAAACATGATGTCCCTTTCCAAGGACCAGTCCCTCCTTGCAACATGCCCAAAATATGTCAGACGAAGCTTCAGAATCCTTGACTCCAGGGAACACTCTGGCTTCACCCTCTCCAGGACAAACCTGTTTGTTCTCCTAGCAGTCCATGGTATATTCAACACTCTTCTCCAGCACCACAGCTCAAAGGCATCAATCCTCTTTCTATCAGCCCTACTCACTGTCCAACTCTCTGATGCATAGCATATAACTGCAAAGACTATAGCCCGGATCAGGCGCACCTTAGTCTCCAGCCTGACATCATTGCTCTTCAGTACTCTTGAGAGGTCCCTCACAGCCAACTTTCCCAATGCAATTCATCTCCTGATTTCCTGGCTGCTGTTACCAAGAGCGTTGACTGTGGAGCCAAGCAAATTAAAACTGTTAACTATCTCAATCTCCTCACCATCCATGCTGATGCTGCCAATTGGCCCAGTGGTTAGAATCTTTGTTTTCTTGACATTTAGCTTCAGTCCATATAGGAGGCTGTAGTCCTTGATCTTCTGCAGCAAGTGCCTCATGTCCTCCTCAGTTTCAGCAAGCAGGGTTGTGTCATCTGCGTAACGCAGGTTGTTGATGATTCTTCCACCAATTCTGATTCCACATTCCTCTTTGTATAGCCCAGCGTCTCGGATGATCTGTTCTGCATTCAGATTGAAAAGGTATGGAGATAGAATACATCCCTGACGGACCCCCTTCTTGATTTTGACCATGTAGTGTCTCCTTGCTCTGTTCTGATGACTGCCTCCTGGTCCAAGTATAGGTTTCGCATTAGCACAATCAAATGTTCTGGGATTCCCATTCTTCTTAGAGTCAGCCACAGCTTGTTGTGATCCACACAGTCAAAAGCCTTTGCATAGTCAATGAAGCACAGATAGAAGAGCTGGAAAAAATCAATAGCCATTTTAAAGCTTGTTCCTTACTGAAAGCTCAGAGGTTCGCATGCTCCCTGGGTCCCTGGGAAGAAAGGGCTGGCAGTCTACTGAAGAAAAACCAGAAGGAAAATCCCAGAGGTGAAAAACCAGAAGTAAAATTTCAGGGGTCAGGTCCTACTCTGACACATAGGGTCCTCATGAGTTACAATCAACTTGATGGTTTAATTTCTTATTATTTTATGGTTATCAATCCACATGAATCAAATCCAGGATTCCCTGCTGAGTGCATAGTGCTGAGTGCCAGACTAGGAGTTTCCCTAAAATATGAAATTAAACCACAGTTTCAGCCAGGCTTTGGGCTTAAATGACTGAAAAGCCAGGACAAGTTATTGAACCTATCCAGACCTCAGTTTCTAGCCTTTAAGATAAAGATCTCATGGTATTTTTCTTTAGATAAATTCACATGATAGTTATTTATATAATTAATAAGTATTATGAAATTATTAATTAGTACTGAATTATTAAATAGTACTATAATCATTAAATCGTCCACCAATCCTGACCCCTCTCTGCGTTATGTGGATGACACAACCCTGCTTGCTGAAACTGAGGAGGACCTGAAGCGCCTGCTGCAGAGTGTCAAGGACTGCAGCCTACAATATGGATTGAGGCTCAATGTCAAGAAGACAAAGATTCTCACCACTGGACCAATCGGCAGCATCAGGATGGATGGTGAAGAGATTGAGATTGTACACAGCTTTAGTTTGCTTGGCTCCATAGTCAACAGTCTTGGCACCAGCAGCCAGGAAATTAAAAGGCGCATTGCCATGGGAAAGTCTGCTGTTAGGGACCTCCCTAAAATACTCAGGAGCAACGGTGTCTCTCTGGAGACTAAGGTGCGTCTGATACAGGCCATGGTCTTCTCAATCACCTGTTATGCATCAGAGAGTTGGACAATGACCAAGGAGGATAGAAGGAGAACTGATGCCTTTGAGCTGTGGTGCTGGAGAAGAGTACTGAGAATACCATGGACTGCTAGGAATACAAATAGATTTGTCCTGGAGAGGGTTAAACTGGGTGGCTCCTTGGAGGCAAGGATTCTGAGGCTCCGTCTAACTTACTTTGGACGTGTAGTGAGGAGAGACCGGTCCTTGGAGAGGGACATCATGCTTGGGAGGGTGGAGGGACGACGCAGGAGAGGAAGGCCCTCTATGAGGTGGATTGATTCAGTGACTGGGATAATTGGGATGGGAGTGTCAGAGATAGTGCGAGTGGCACAGGACAGAGCGGAGTTTAGGGCTGTTGTACATAGGGTCGCTATGAGTCGCAGGCGACTCGACGGCACATAACAACAACAATAACAGCAACAACATAATCATTAAATAGTTACTATTTAATAGTGCTTTGCTATTGTTATTAAAGTAACTGGCAAAAAATAATTATATACCTACTGCACACAGCAGTATCAAGAATGATTCATTAATTTGGTACCATTTTGGAAGTGACTGCTATTATGTTGTGTTCTTTAATAAGTTTGGATGATTTAAGGATTAGTAAGATACTTTCTTGACTATGGGGGAGAGGGGGTTAATCTACTTTAAAAATGAGAAATGGAATATGCTGTAATTCTCACGTGAATGAAGTTGAAGAGTGGAGAAATTGGACAAGAATCATCGATGAAAGGTTATTCTTGGAAACAAGGATTTTGAAGCTCTGACATAATTTGAGTGTGTTGCCAGGATGGACCAGTCCTTGGAGAAGGACATGATTCTTGGAAAGATGGTGAATCAGCACAGGGTGGAAAGACCCTGGCTCAGAAAATTGACATAATGACTGTGGCAATGGGGACAGCTGTGTCAGAGACAGTGAGATTAGCTCCGGAAAGGGCAGGATTCAGAGTTCCCCTATGGTTCACAGGGTCACTATGAGTTGTAGTCAGCTCTATGGCACATAACAACAGCAACAACAATCCATAGCCTGTACTGCTAACTAAAGGCTTATGCCAGTGGGCCCATGAGAAAGAGGTAGACAGTCACCTCCTGTTAAGGTTTATAGCCTTGGAAACCTGCCAGAGGGTCACAGAGTTGAAATTGACTGGATGGCAGTGAGTTTGATTTTTCAGAAGGATTAAATGATGTCAAGTGTTTGGTAATCTCAGATAAATTCTGTGAGAGCCATTCTGGCCTTGTCTGACACCAGTCTTTGATTTAGATAGTCAAATCCAAGATGTTACAGAGTTTGATGTTACACACTTTGAACAATGTGTCAGGCACCATTTTGTTGTTTCGTTCTATCAAATTGGGACAAATCCATAGCAGGCCTTCCAGTGGGTTTTCAGAGGCAGTAAATCAATCACACAGGAGGCCATTACCCATCTTTTTCCCCACAGAGCAGTTGATGGATTCACACCGTGTACCCAAATGTACTTTAAAAAATGCAATTCCTTACCCTTCAGAGATCCCTGTTCACCGTATTGGTATAGTATACTCTTATTTCTTTCAAATAGAAGTAAAAAGTATCCTCATCGGGTACAATATTCACTACTTTATCAAGTCATAGAACTTTCATTTCTATGCTACACTTTTCCCCCCCATTGTTTTCACTTTATACCTAAAGCATGGGAGCCAGATATGTGGTCCATATATGGCCCAGCAATTGTTCTCTAAACTTTGTACAAGTTATCTTATCTCTTTGTTTCTCAGTTGTCTGCAGTGGACAAATTAGGATTCAAATATCTACTCAATGAAATGATTTGGGTCAGGTGAGATAATTATGTTAAATGGTTAGCACAAGCTTGGCTGCTGTGTAACAGCTGAAAAAATGGAGAAGCAGAGAGGCATACAAGTTATCCTGGGTCATATTGAGTTACCATTGGAACATGGACCAAACCACAGGTCTCTGGCTCCCAGCCCAGCTTCCTTTTTCAGTGCATTCATCTGATCTTGGAATAATTGTACTGGACAAATTGGAGATTAGATAAGAAGTGAATCTTAACATCTCTGTGAGCAATTCATGGGTCTGTGATGATTTTTTAAGGATGCTTTGAAAAGTTTTTGATACTCTTGAGCTCAAGAGGTGGGGCTTCATTCCTCTTGAGCATAGACTAGAATGACTTCTGTTGAATAGAACATGATAGAAGTAATGGGATGTTGCTGTAGAGATTAGATTTTAAAGAGATAGTAAAGTAGCTATAGTATTGCATTTACATAGCTTATCTTTTTTTTTATAATTATGAGCATTATTCATAGAACTGACCTGTAGGATTTCAAAAGCTGTAGGGAGCTCTAGTGACGTAGTGGTAATGAGCTGTGCTATCAACCCAGAAGCACATGCTTAAAATCCACCAGCTGCTCTGTGGAAGAATTATGGCAGTCTCCCTTGAGATTTTATACCTCTAAAAACTTGCTGGAAGGTCGCTCTGAGTCCACTTTGACTCACTAACATACAACAGCATCATGCTCAAGCTCAGACTGACTCATCATAGTCGTGCAGAACCAGCAGTCAGTTTTAACCACTCATTTTTGGTTAGCAGTTGAACACTTTAATCATTGTGCAACCAAGACGCCTTCCTGGTAGAATTAGAGAAGTACTTCCCCAGGGAATCTCAAGAGCCTTCAGAAACAGCACAGAATGCTTTCCAACAACAACAACAAAAAGTAACAAAAGCCAACTATACATGCTTTTCTTGTCTCAGATTTTCTTGAAATTTTTATTTTGATTCTTGTTGATGTTAACCACAACGTCAAAAAAAGGGGGGGGCATTTTTGCCACAGCCTTGTTAATACACATTTCATGAAAATGTTATCATGTACAGGACAAGATTGTAGGAAAGCTTGGGAGAAAATGCCTGAAAACCTTACTCCTCAGTGTAGAAGGCAGGCACACGTCTTAGGGCATCCTGCACTGGAAAATTCCCAAAGCATTGCTTGGAGTTTTGTGTGCAACACTGGAGGAAGCTGCTGGTTTTGATGGACAAGGAATGCTGAGGATCCCTGGTTTCCAAAAAACGAAATTATTTAAGCTTGATGGGCTAAAATATGAAGAGACACAAAGTAGGTAGCACATAATCTAATGAGAAATTCTTTATTACAAAGGCTTGTTGATTCTGGTTTCAGGGAAACAGTTGGGTTAGCATCCAAGAAGATATCATGCTCTGGACTAAAAGACTCTGGCATGAGATAATTTAATTTGAAGCTTTGGGAGTGTTACCCTGTTTTGAACTTAACGTATGCTCTATGCTTATTGTAGAACATTTTTAAGTTACAGAGAAAAAGAAGCCTATGAAAGTAGAGAACATGGTGCCATTTACTTTAAAAAAACTACGATGTACATAATGACTGAGTCACTAATTGATCAATTTATTTTCTATTATAAAACAAAAAAGAGGAGGTAGGGTTTAATTTAAAGGAAGAAACAGTTTAAAAATTGAGTTTGTGATGACAGTGACAACTTTGCCTGCATTTGCACTTCTGAATGTTAATTTTGGTTTTAAACTAGTCTAATGTGTCTGGTTTGTACTTTTATTTTTATTTATTTATATATAATTGGGATGGGAGTGTCAGAGACAGTGCGATTGGCACAGGGCAGAGCAGAGTTTAGGGCTGTTATACATAGGGTCCCTATGAGTTGCAAGCGACTCGATGGCACATAACAACAACAACATATATTTTGATAGAGCAGTGGTCTATGTCACGGGGATCCTCTCTATGGGTGAGTAGAGGATGGAGCCTGAAGTCTTTGGAGCCAGTCTTTCAAAGTTTCTATAGATGATGCCCCATTGGCACAGGGGAGCAGGGAGCCACCCTAAAGTCAAATATGCCACCCGATAGGTGAGTGTAGTGTACCTTGTTTTGGGGATGGCTAACCTGTTACAGCTCCAGGATTACCTGAAACATTGTGCTGCACTGAACAGCTCCCAAGGCATAGTTCTAGTCCCTTCACAGCCTAAAGCATTCCTTTGTTAGAACAAGTGAAAAGATGGAATAGGAGTGGCATTGTGATCCAGCCTTTCCTGGGCGAGATTGAGTAAAGAGAATCCTTTGCTGTCTCCTCTTAGACACAGTCTTAATTTCTGGGTTCTCTTGGATTAGATGAGCAATTTGAACCATTAAGGAATCAGGGACCCTTTTAATTTTTCAGTTCAATCACAGAGCAGGAGGATCAGGATGTAAAACAATGAAATGGTGTGTTTTACTCATAGAGAGATTTTATATACATTATCTCATTTTGGTTTTGATTTCTAAAATGATCTTGTAGGGTGAGCACTACAGGTTCTGTGCACAAAGAAATGTATATTCAGAGAGTGGAAATCATTGTGTGAGATCCTTCTGAGATGTTCAGGGTCTTTTCCACACATCATGTTGGTACATCCAAATCTGGTAGCACTCTGCACAGTCCTGGAAATGGAGGTGTAGAAATGGAGAATCTGAAATCTCCACTGTTACCAAGTCCTAGTCAGCAAATGTGGAAAGGAGACTAAAGTCCAGGATATCTTTTTCATACTACACAGCTTGCTCTGTCTTTAGTTTTTTTATGATGAAACATATATGTGTAACAGAAAAACACAGATATCTTTTTCACATATCACTAAGAAAGCAGGAAAGTTAAGAACTTTTCTTTAGTCTGATTATTTGGTGGAGATTTAGCAGCGTGTGCAGGTGTATCTGATTTTGTCTGGTCTTTGATGAGATATGTAGCTATGACTTAACATAGATGGGAGAGATATTTTGTTGACATTTATATCAATAAATGTTATAGTTGTTAGCTACTGCTGCTCCAACTCAAAATGGCCCCACATGGAACTCTTACATGGTTTTGCTCTGCCTTTGCGATTGTTAGAATCCTTGAACATTATGGTTGCACCTACTAGGTGCCTTTGCTTGAAGGAAATATTGTATTCATCATCAAAAAGAACAGAATCTCCTGAAGTACAGTGAGTGAAAGGATACTATTCGTATACATACAAGGAAGATATGTTTATATAATTAGTATTCAAATACAGGCACCAACTATAAGAAGCAAAAGATTAAGACATTGATGATGTCTACCAAATTTTGCAGTCTGAAATGGATTTAACATATAGTTAGGGTGTATGAATAACCATTAATGATGAGAATACAAAAATTGAAAACAAAAAGAATTTAAGTTGGAAAATAGGGCGTTGGTGCCAGAAAGAAGGGTGGATGTTGAATGGTAGAATTTTGTGCAATGAACGACTTACTCATTCCAAATACTTTAAAAAATATTGTAAAAGACAGCTATACATGTGAACGTCACTTGATAGTCTACACACAGGAATAAAATTGACTGCATCTGTGAGAACAGATGATGGAAAAGCTCAGTATTAGCAGTCAAAACAATAACGGGCTGATTAGGGCCTAGATTGTCAACTGCTCATGTGCAAGTTTAACTTGAAGGTAAGGAAAATGAAAACAGGAATCTACAAAGAACAAAAATATGAGCTTGAGTCAATCCCAAGTCAATTTAAAAACCATTTCAAGAATAGATATGATATATTGAAATCTGATGACCAAAGACCAGATAAGTTGTGGAATGATATCAAGGATATCATCTATGATGAAAGCAAAGGGCCATTATACAGGGAGGGGAGAACTAAAATAACAAAATGGATTTCAGAAGAGACAATGAAACCTCCACTAGTATGGGAAAAAAAACAAAACAAAAACGAAAAGGGGGAAGGGATGCTGAAGTGAGAGGACTGAACAGAAGATTCCAAAGAGCAGCTTGAGAAGAAAGAGAAAAGTATTGTAAGGAAATATGCAAAAGGCTGGAATTAGTAAACCAAAAGGGAAGAACTCAGATTTTCTCAAGTTGAAAGATCTGAAGAACAAATATGACCTTCTAGTTGTATACTTGAATTTGACTCATTAGTGTCACAGTGTTTGCCTTCACAGCAACCACGAGTTACCTCTGTACATGAATGAAACATTCTTCTAGGTTGTGTAACCATGTATGTCTACGTGCTGTACTCGTGGGTAACTCGTGGTTGCTGTGAAGCCGAACACTGTGACACTGATGAGTCAAATATGAGAATGGTTACCCATGGTGGACAGTGTTTGGTGTAGCTCCCTGATTAAAACAAGCTTGGAAGCAGGAGTGGCATCCACTTCCGAAATAGCTTGCCTCTGGAAACTCTATGAACCTGGAGAAAGGACGAAAGTTATACAGGTGTCCAGGACTTTCATTCATAGTGTTGCTATGAGTGGCCTATGACTCAACAACACTTAACAATAATAACGAAACTTGTATACTGGAGCTCTGAGTTCCTAATAGCAAGAAACTGCACTGCAATCCTGAAGGCACATGGTTTGAGGTCATGAGCCACTCCACAGAGGAATGATGGGCAGTCTTCTCCTGTCCAATTAACTGCCTCTGAAAACCTGCTGGAGGGTCAGCTATGAGTCGGTTCAGACTCAACTGTACACAACAACAACAACAGTTGTATACTGAAGGAATCTATGGTCAGTATTCTGAATGATGCAGGGAGTGTCAAAAAAAGATGGAAGGAATACACAGAATCATTGTATCGAAAGAATTGGTTGATATGGAACAATTTCTGGAAGTAGCATATGGGAAAGAACCAATTCAACCTGTACTGAAGGCATTGGCAAAAAAGTAAAACCCCAGGAATTGACAGGATACTGTGTGTGACATTCTAATAGGCAAATACAGCCCTGGATGTGCTTCCCTGTCAATGCCAAGAAATTTAGAAGACAACTATCGGGCCAACCGATGGGAAGAAATCCATATTTTATTCCTCATTCCAATAAAAGGTGATCCAACAGTGTTGAAATTATCAAAGCAATAGTATTCATATTCCATACATGTAAAACCTTACTGAAAAAATATTTAAAAATATCTGGACCATACACCAGCAGATAACTGCTGAAAATTCAAGCTGAATTCAGAAGAAGTCATGTCGTGAGGAATATTATTGCTGATGGCATATGGTTCTCGGCAGAAAGCAGAGAATACCAGAAAGATGTGCATTTGTGTTTCATTGATTATGCAAAATCATTTGACTGTGTGGGTCATACCAAATTAGAGTTTACGTTGAGAAGAGTGAGAATCCTGGAACACTTAATTGTGCTCCTGCAAAACCTTGACCTAGACGAAGAAGTGATTCTCTGAATAAAACAAGGGAACACGGCATGGGTTAAAATTAGAAGAGGTGTGAGTCAGGGTTGTATCTTTTCTCCATACATATGCAATCTGCATTCTGAGCAAATAATTCAAGAAGCTGGATCATAAATTGAACAGTATGGCCTCAGGGTTGGAGGAAAACTCATCAACAACCTGAATTATGCAGATGACATAACCTCTTTTGCAGAGAATGAAGGAAATTTGGCACACTTACTGACAAAGAGCTAAGAATTTAGCCTTCAAAACAAGTTATATCTCAGTATCAAGAAAACCAAAATATAACTAGATCCATGGGCAACATCAAAATAGATGGAGAAAAGCTTGAAGTTGTCACAAATTTTGTTTTACTTGAATCCATAGTCAATACCCATGGTATAAACAGTCAAGAAATCAAATGAATGCTTCTTTGGGGGAAATTTGTTATCAAGGACTACTCCAAAGTTCTCCAGAGCAAGGGTATCAGTTTAAAAACTAAGGTGCACCTTATTCAAGCCATTGTATTTCCCCATGCTTCCTATGCATCTGAAAGTTGGATAGTGCATAAGGAAAACTAAAGAAGAATCACTGTTTTTAAATTGTAGTGGTGGTGAACCGATCCATAGCCGACAACTCTAGCAGGTTTTCAGAGGTAGTTTGATCACATGGGAGGAAATTGCCTGTTTTTTTTCCACGGTGCAGCTAGTCAATTTGAACCACACACTTTCAGGGTTGCACTGCAGCTCCTTATCACTAGGCCACCAAAGCTTACATTGTGATGTTGGAGAATAATATGTTGTGTTTACTATGGACTACCAAATTAACGAACAAATTTGTCTTGGAAGAAGTGTAATCAGAGTGTAAAGCATCATCTCTCATAACTTGGGCATGTTATCATGAGAGGACAGGCGTTAGGAAGAGACATCATAGTGAGAAAGATGTAAATGATCAGAGAGAAAGAGAGGAAGACCTTCATTGAGATAGTTTGACAAAGACTATACCAGTGGACTTGCGTGACAGGGATTGCGGAGATGGCACAGGAGAGGGCAAGGTTCAGATCTGTTGCTGAAGGTGTTGCCATGAGTCGTAGTTGACTTGATGAGCACCTGACAACAAGAAGTCTTTGGAAGCAGGTTACCTGACCTTCTTTCTAGTTTGTTTTAATCTAGAAGCTCTATTTATAACCTGTTGACCAGATTTGACCTTCCTGGTGTTTGAAGTACCAAGGGCATAACTTCAGGCACCATGCAAGCCACTGTAGTATGATAAACTGAAGGTTGGTAGAGTAATATAGTTCGCCATACAATGAACATACAGAACTATCTCACTGATTTCACATGCAAGCAACATTTTCCTGAAGATTATCCAAAAACGACTGGAACAGCACATCAACAGAGAACTACCAGAAGTCCAGGCTGGTCTTAGAAGGGGTCGTGGTACTAGAGATATTGTAGCTAATGTTAGATGGATCTTGGCTGAAAGCAGGGAATACCAGAGGAATGTTTATCTGTGTTTCATTGACTATGCAAAGGCATTTGACTGTGTAGGTCATAACAAACTATGGCTGACTTTAAGAATGGGAATCCCAGAACACTTTCTTGTTCTAATGCAAAACTTATACTTGGACCAGGAGGCAGTCGTCAGAACAGAGCAGGGGAACACTGCATGGTTCAAAATTGGGAAGGGCGTACGCCAGGGATGCATCCTGTCTCCATACCTTTTCAACCTATATGCAGAACAGATTATCTGGGAGGTTGGGCTCTATGAGGAGAAATGTGGGGTCAGGATTGGTGGACGATTTATCAACAATCTGCGTTATTCAGATGACACAACCCTGCTTGCTGAAACTGAAGAGGACCTGAAGCGCCTGCTGCAGAGTGTCAAGGACTGCAGCCTCCAATATGGATTGAGGCTCAGTGTCAAGAAGACAAGGATTCTCACCACTGGACCAATTGGCAGCATCAGGATGGATAGTAAAGAGATTGAGATTGTACACAGCTTTAGTTTGCTTGGCTCCATAGTCAACAGTCTTGGCACTAGCAGCCAGGAAATTAAAAGGCTCATTGCCATGGCAAAGTCTGCTGTTAGGGACCTCTCCAAAGTACTGAAGAGCAATGGTGTCTCTCTGGAGACTAAGGGCGTCTGATACAGGCCATGGTCTTCGCAATCACTTGTTATGCATCAGAGAGTTGGACAATGACCAAGGAGGATAGAAGGAGAATTGATGCCTTTAAGCTGTGGTGCTGGAGAAGAGTATTGAGAATACCATGCACTGCTAGGAAAACAAACAGATTTGTCCGGGAAAGGGTTAAACCGGGTGTCTCCTTGGAGGCAAGGATTCTGAGGCTCCGTCTAACATACTTTGGACATGTTGTGAGGAGAGACCGGTTCTTAGAGAGGGACATCATGCTTGGGAGGGTGGAGGGATGGCGCAGGAGAGGAAGGCCCTCTATGAGGTGGATTGATTCAGTGACTGGGATAATTGGGATGGGAGTGTCGGAGACAGTGTGATTGGCACAGGACAGAGCAGAGTTTAGGGCTGTTGTACATTGGGTCGCTATGAGTCGCAAGTGACTCCACGGCACATAACAACAACAACATACAATAAATGTCTAGAAAGGGAGAGCCTGGCCATTCCCTTGGCTTTGGAGCCAAGCGCTCTTTCCTTGTAATTGTGGTGAGAGGGATTCTGTGTACCTTGAGCGCACTCCAGAGCACCACAGAGAGGAAAGGGCAGAGGATGTTCTGGAGTAGTCTTGAGATGCAGTTGTCAGTGATTTTTCCTCCCAGCCGGGAGGCCCATCCTGTGTGATGGGCGCCTGGGGAAGGCTATATGAAGCGGCCAGTGGCTAGAGTCTGATGCCTGCTGCTTTGTGTCTCTCATCTTTTACCTCCTGCCTTTCCATCTTCTGGGGGGAGTGATGGTCTCTAATAGGGAAGCTGTGACAGATGCTGTGGGAATACTGAGTTTGGGATAATGAGCCGTCATATGTCATTTCACTTAAACACAATAATACAAATATTTTGATCAAACATTTTTTCCAGCTGTTGAGCGAAAGCAATCAAAGCAGCAGGGAGTGCCAGTGAATTCGCTGTTTCTCCAATGCTTTACCCTTTAAAAGCTGTTGCCAGTTAACTCTCTGTTTTTTACTGTCTTCTTTCCTGCTGTGTCCCCTGATTTACCACAGCATCCTGAATATTAGCACCCAAATCAAGAGACAAGGTCCAGCAATGTGAAGGGACATGAAATTGTCCACAGATCTGACAAGAGTGGCCCTTTGACTGTTCTGAGAGCAGTTACAGCTGCTGCCCTCACCCTCATTAAGTGACCCCTCCCCTCTAGCCAGCACTCCACACCACATGCTTAGCTACCAACTGTAAGGTTTGAGGTTTGCATCCACCCAGAGGTGCAGTAGCAGAAATTCCTCATGATATGCTTCTGAAAATTCAGCCATACACAGGTTTATAGAGGACAGCTTTACGATGACATACAAATCCTGACTAACTTTAGTGCAAGTATATGGCTACATCCTTTAATCCAAAAATCAATGATATTTTGTCCACACCATTTTGCTTTTTTAAAAATTTTAATAATTTTTTTTCTTTTCTGAGTACAGTGTACTTTATTGATGGTACATGACAAGATGGGCTCGCCAAAGCCCTCCCCTTTCTCAGGGGGATTTGATGGAAACTTGTGTCAAGGGTGTGAGATTCTCAGTGTGTGGGAAGATCAGGTTGGGTCAAGGACTCCCCAGCATCTGAGGGTCTCTCTATTCTAGTGCTATTGCTGGGGCTGGTGGTCCAAGGGGATCTTATTCTTTGGAGTCCATGTGAACCATCAGGTCAACCACCCGGTTGCTGTAGCCAAATTCGTTGTCATACCAGGAAATGAGTTTGACAAAGTGGTCGTTCAGGGCAATGCCAACCCGAGCATAAAAGGTGAAAGAGTGGGTGTCACTATTAAAGTCACAGGAGACAACCTGGTCTTCAGTGTATCCCAGGATGCCCTTGAGGGGCCCTTCTGATGCCTGATTTACTACTTTCTTGATGTCATCATATTTAGCAGCTTTCTCCAGACGGCAGGTCAGGTCCCTAACTGACATATTGGGGGTGGGGACACGGAAAGCCATGCTGGTAAGTTTCCCATTCAGTTCAGAGGTGACCTTGCCTCGGCTTTGGCAGCACCAGTAGATGCAGGGATGATGTTCTGGGCAGCTCCATGGCCATCATGCCACAGCTTTCCGGAGGGGCCATCCATAGTCTTCTGGGTGGCAGTGATGGCATGGACTGTGGTCATGAGTCCCACTACAATGCCAAAGTTGTCATGGATGACCTTGGCCAGGGGAGCCAAGCAGTTGGTGGTGCATGAGGCATTGCTGACAATCTTGAGAGAGTTGTCATACTTTTCATGGTTCACATCCATCACAAACATGGGGGCATCGGCAGAAGGAGCAGAGATGATTACCCGTTTGGCACTACCCTTCAAGTGAACCCCAGCCTTCTCCAAGGTTGTGAAGACACCAGTGGACTCCACCACATACTCAGCACCAGGATCACCCCACTTGATGTTGGCGGGATCTTGCTCCTGGAAGATAGTGATATCTTTCCCATTGATGACCAGCTTCCCATTCTCAGCCTTGACAGTGCCGTTGAACTTGCCATGGGTGGAATCATATTGGAACATATAGACCATGTAGTTGAGGTCAATGAAGGGATCATTGATGGCAACAATATCCACTTTGCTAGAGTGAAAAGCAGCCCTGGTGACCAGGCACCCAATACGGCCAAATCCGTTTACTCCGACCTTCACCATTGTGTCTCAGGGATGCGGCTGAGGCTGCACAAGAAGAGAGGGCAGTCTGGATCGACGAGGAGCAGAGAGCCTAAATTTTAATATTTTTTTAATCAATTTTAATGAAAGTTTACAGAGAATGGATTTCTATTCATTCATTGTTGTACTTTTCTCCTTGCCCAACCTCCTCCCCCCCCAAGTTTGCTCTTCTCTTTGAAAAGTAAAAAAATTCTTTCATTGTTATACAATCCCTCCCCCCAACCCCCAAGTCCACTCCACTATGCAGCCTTCGTTTTGATAGTAAAAGAAAAATTATTTTATTGTTGTACAATCCCTCCCTCCAAGTCCACTCCACTATGCAGCATTCATTCTGGACTCCTGTCATGACAATAATACCTAATCATGCATACCCTTTAAACAGTCTCTCTCTCATCTGTTTCAATGCAGTATACATTACTGAACCCATCTTTCTCAGTCTCTCCCCAACACCGAGGTTAGTCCTGTTTTACAACAGTGGCACCATGTAGTATTTTTCCTTTTGTGACTAAGACACTTCACTCAACATAATATCCTCCAGGATAACCCATTTTGAATAATATTGCATGAATTCCTTGTTTTTCAATGCAGTATAGTGTTCCATTGTGTGAATATAGCGCAGCTTCTCTATCCATTTGTTTGTTGATGGGCATTTAGGTTGTTTCCAACTCCTTGCTATTGTGAACAAAGCTGCAGTAAACATGGGTGTACATGTATCTGCTTGGGTGGTTTCTTTGGGGTATATTCCCAGTAGTAGAATTGGCTAGGTCAAATGGTATATCTATTTGCTACTTTTTGAGAAAGCGCCATACAACCTTCCATAGTGGTTGCACCATTTTACACTCCCACCAACAGTGAATAGGGTTCCAGTTTCTCTACAACCTCACCAGCATTTGTTGTTTGCTGCTCTTTTGCATTTTGCTATTCTTACTGGGGTGAGATAATATCTCATAGTTGTTTTGATTTGCATCTCTGTAAGAGCTAGGGATTTTGGACATTTTTTTCATATATTTGTTTGCCATCTAAATGTCTTCTTTGGTGAAGTGTCTATTTATATCCTGTGCCCATTTTTCAGCTAGGTTGTTTACCTTTATCTTCTTGTGGTGCTTGAGTATTTTAATGGCCTTCAAAAGCCATTTCTTTCTTTAATGTTTAAAACTCTCACCCCACTTTTCAAAGAATTTCTTCACATTCAACATTGCCTCCACATTTGATATTTCTTGTCTGCATGGTCCTGCCACCACTCATGGCTCAAAATGAATCAGCTCTTTTCTGAGACACTCTTAAATTCAGCCTTCCCATTTTCCCTTCCCTCTTATTTCTGGAGGAAGTGGACCAGGCTGGCTGTTGCTCCGTTCTGAGTTCTAGAAAAGCTGATTCTGTCAACACTGTCTTCTAGCTTTGTTCTTTAAGCCTGGGCTGTGCCCAGTGCCATATTCACCTACAGAAGGTATTTGCTTGCTTGCCTCCGTATAGGCAAGGGGAACACAGTCACGCAGCCCTTCTCCTGACCCTTCCTTCTGCCCTTGCTGCCTCATGCCTTCTCTTTCTCAGCCACACGTGTTGGGTCTCACACAGTCTTCATGTGATGTTCTGGTGTCTCACAGGCAACTGCTAGGGCAGAGGTGGAGGGTAGCCTAGCAGATTTGCAAAAGACAGTTTTCTTTCGGCTTGTCACGCTCACTTTGCAGTCCTCCATTCTCTGCTGTTCTATTAAAACATTTTATTTTAATTTTTAAAGAAAGTTTACAAAAAAGTTGGATTTTTATTCCTTTTTTCTCCCTCCCCTTTCCTTCTTCCTCCCTTAATTCACTTTCTTTTTCTTTCTTTCTTTCTTTTTTTTTTAAAAAAATATTAATTTATTTTTTGTACCTCTCAGTTTGACCCCCCAAGTGTGTTGTTAATAATGAACCAGTAATTACCACCTTAAGACTCCTGACATTTCTTATTCTTATGTTGATTTTACTCTACTCTAGGCCTTTATCTACCTGGACACCAAAAAGATACTTCCAAAATATCTCCCTCATGAAGTTTGTCTTCTGCATCAAGCCCTATGAGATTTCTGAAGTTGCATTCAGTTCTCTCCATGGCCTGCTGTCATTTTCTTCCACACTTTGGTAGAGCAGCAGCTCCTGGTCCTTTCGCATTCACTTCCCACTAGCATTTGGTAAATGCAGATTCTCAGGCCCACCACAGTCCTCCTGAGGCTGAAGCTCTGGGGCAATGCATCCGCAAGCACCCCAGATGACTCCTGGGGGCTGACAGTTTAGAATAATCCTTAGACTATTTCTGAAGGATTCCCCTTTGTCTTACAGACTGGCCTTTTTTTTTAAAGCATGGTTCACAGGGCATTTAACACACTGCTGTTTCATGTCTTTTGCTTTCCTCATTTTGTCTTCTGTCTGCTACCCCTGTGTCCACGTTCTAATCCATCTTTCAAGGGGAGGACTGTTCTCTGACACTCTTTTTGTCTTTGCACTTGCTGTTTTACCCACCATCATTGGACACTGTTTGCATTCCAGTTGGTGGCCTTGCAGGTGGCTTTGTGACATGTGTGTCTAAATGCTCCTTTCTGCCTCTTACATATGAGCTCCCTGGGGCGAGGACCCCACATAGGCCTGGGGTCTGGCAATGCTGGGCAGATTTGTAGAGCAAATTGATTTTTATGTATGTCTTTAACAACTGTTTATTGTGTCTGAGATGAATGCAGTTTTAAAAAAGAAAGAACTATGCTGATTCTGATTGTCTTGTCTATTAGAGTATTTGAAGAATCGAGAGTGATTGTTTTATAAGGGAGCAATTATTTGAAAGGTACAAGTGAAAGTGTAGCATGATGAGAATGTTCCTAGCTCCTTCATAAAACCTCCCTTAAACCTGTCTATCCCAGTGACTCCTGAATTGCTTTCTCATCTTTTGTCTGTGAAATAAATCTTTGGTATTATTTTTCTGCCATGAACAGGACATTAGAACATTGTGTTTTGCACCCCTCAGTGCAGTTTATTGAGAAATGTAGAGCTTTAATGGTTCTTTCTTCTGAGGACAAGTGACTTGGAATAGGAAACCAGGACCAGCCTTATCCTTTGTGCAATGTTCACATGGATAGCTCCAGTCAGAACACTTAAGATTCCACATTATTGTGTGGTTCCCCTCCCCCCTTTTGTAGATTTATTACATTGGCACTTAATTACACTTCATGACAGTATTAAATTTCATGAGTGATTTATAGTTTTAATAGAGACGCACATGATTTATTGCAGTTGGCATTTGAGTTTACCAAATTCTTAAGAGCCATGGGTGCTAGAATTGCTTAATCTGACCCTAACCAGAATAACTATCGCAGGCATGAACCCTAAAACTCAACTCTGATTGGGGCACTCACTCTATTCTTTTTGTTGGATACCACTCTTGCCTAGGAGTCCTTGGTGATACAAATGGTTACCATGCTCTACTGTTAACAAAAAGTTAGGAGGATCAAGTTCAGCCAGAGATGTCTTTGAACAGATACCTAGCAATCTACTTCAGAAAGATCAACCATTAAGACCTTGATGGGTTAGCTTTACACACATGAGTCTGCCATGGGTCCAGGATTACCTACCTGGACAGCAACTGGATATGGTCTACTTGTATGATATGAGTCTAGGCGTGTAACAGAGAGTGATGGGAATACATGTATTCTTACAGAATAGAACTCTTCTGTTTGTGTAATAAGAGCTCCAAAGTTTCCTGTGCCCTAGATGAATGTGATATGGAGTCATCTCTTTGACCACTTGATAAGCTTGTCCTGGTTGCTCCGGATAAGTCTCAGGATACAGTGGTGTAGATGGAGCTGGGCAGGCAGGAGGTTTTGTCTTTGTCCTCAGAGGAGTTTCAAGTCCTGGTGGTATGGCCAGCTGCCTTGCTTGACTTTAGCTGAAAGTCAGGGCTTGTCTGCTGCTGGCCAGATAAACCTTTAGACTTCAGGGGTTGCTGACCACTGAGCTGGGGTCTCTTGCCATTGCTGGAGAAGAATGGACTGTCCGTACTCACCCCTGCATGCATCTAGTCACCCCAAGTCTCAGCTGTGAGAAACCTTGATTTCCACCTCTGACCTGGAATCTGCATAACATACGTCAAGTTTTGTCTTCCTGCCTGGATGACTTCCAGGTACCAGATCCCTGCTGCCACCTGGCCCATCTGGGACTTTCTCTTCATGCTTGCTCCTGTTTGCTGCTGTGGCCTGTGAACTTTCTCCAGGCATGACTTGCAGCTTCTGTTCACATGAGCATGGTTTCAGTTAGCTGTTGCTTCCTTGTAAACTCAAGGTAGTTAGTTTGCTGCTTTGGTATTTTCCCAGATGACTTTATCAACTGGTGCTTTTTGGGGGAGAACAAACAAACAGCTAAAAGAGTGTCCTTCCAAGCCCCCCTCTCCCAAGTGGACATTGTGGATAATTCCCTAGGCCTTCTGCAGGGCAGATAATCTCCTCAGGGTTATCTGTTAATTACAAGTGCATGTGTGAAGTATTTGTGGAAGGCTTTTGAAGTGGAGTTCCACCACTCTGCCTGGTGGAGGACAAGGCCCTGTTTACAGGGGCAGAGGTTTTCCCTGCCCAGCTTGGTGCCCCTCAAGTGCTGGTATTCTCTCACTAAATTGTTTGCCTTTCTAATGAAGTGAACTGTTTGTTTGACTCTGCAGTAGAAGGTATTTAATCAGGAACTAAAATAAACACTGGAGACATTCAAATAAGCATATCTGCTTTGTGAAGGAAAGGAAAACAGTTTGGCCTCCCTCACCTCTGGGAAGAGTCGTTAAGGAACTGTTTAAATAATAAACCAAACCCAGGGAGCGGATATTGCCATGGCCCAGCCTGGGCTTTTTGGCTGGCCTGGGAATTCCTCTGCAAGCAACCACGAGGGGAGGCCAGAACAGCTCCATTTTTCGCTGTTAATAATAGTGATTTATTTGTATGTAGTGGGGCTTCTGCTTCATTCTGTCTTGATTAAAACAAGTCCAATTAACTCTCAGGGTGGCAGGCTGATGGCAGGGTGATTTGGTTAGCGCGGTGAAGCCCTAACACCCTTGTCCTTTGAAGTCAGCACAACAGGAAGCTCAGAGGTCCAAAGACCTTGCTGAGAAGGTTGGCTGTTGTGGACCTGCCCAGTACTCCCATCAAGGTGGTTGTTGCTAGGTGCTTTCTTTACATGAAATGCAAGGGTACTTTACCACTGAACCACTCCTGCCTCTCCTTTCCCTGGAAGATTATTATTGTTATGTGCCATTGAGTTGCCTGCTACTCATAGCCACCCAATGTACCTTTGAACTCTGCTTTACCCTGAGCCAATCTCAGTCTTCGACACACCTACCCCCATTCTGCCAGTTACTGTGTGAGTCCATCCCATCTAGGGTTGTCCTCTTCTGCGCTGTCCTTCTGAGCTTCAAAACATGATGTTCTTTTCCAGGGACTGGTCCCTTCTGGCCATGCCCAAAGTATGTGAGACTTAGCTTCAAAATCCTTGCTCCTGCCCCTTCAGATCTGGACGTGAGGGTGTAGGAGTGAATGATAAGATGGTACATTCATGCAGTGCCTTTTAGTCACTTCTAGCTTTTGTTGCTGGCCAGGCAGGGTAAATCTGAAATGTTTAAGGTAGGTTATCAATAAGGACCTCTACTTTGTGGTACTTTGTTGGGTGACTGTTATGCGTCATCAGTTTTGAACCAGCTGATAGCTGACTGACTGACTTGCTGGTTTGTAGAGGCTATATATCACACAGGATAAGACTGCCCATCTTTTTCCTATGAAGCAGCTGGTGGATTCAAACTATGTGCCTTCGGATTGGCAGCACAGCTCCTTATTTCTAAGCTACCAGACCTCTCTTTATGGTACTTTAGGGATATCAGTAAGGGACCTTTGCTATGATTTGCAGGGTCTAGCGCAAAAAGGAAATTTGACGTTCATGGTTGTAAAATGATTAAGAGTTTTGAGACTGTAATTCCAGAACATAAGCCATGCATGGTACCTTTCTGAGTACAGGGGTAAGTCCTGACTGACTCCAGCCTCCAGTCAGATCTGTGCCTGTGTCCGAACCTGGTTCATTCCTCCCACTGTAACTTTGGCTTTAAGTTCTCTGTGCCTTGGTTTGTCATTTGTACTCTAGAACTATTAATATCTACCTCACTCAGTTACCATGTGATACAAAAAAGTATATTAAGGATCCTTCTTATCACCTCGTAAGTACTCAGCAAATCATAACTGTTTTTCATATTCCTGTATTTGAGACTGTTAATTTCCTCCTTTGCCAGGGTTTAGCTAAGGACAGTGGATGAGGGCACTGGAATTTGGGAAGTAGATAGGTCTTTGCTGCGGAATTTGTTGGATGACAGAACAGAGAACTCTGAAGGAAAAAAGGCGCTTTGCTGACATAGTATGGAAGGAATTACACTTTCTTACCTGAGGCCACATCTTTGCCCTTCCAATCTACCATCTACTTCAGGGGAGTGATGGACAGTCTCCTATCTTCTTTACAGCCTCCAAAACCTGCTGGAGGGTTAGTGTTGAGTCATCTCTGAATCAAGAACAATGAATTGGATTTGAATCCTCAGCAAAGGGTCCAGGCAGGGAAGAAGTGTGGGTTGAGCAATCAGATTAGCTATGAAACGGACATATCTAGGTTAAAGATGTGTGGGCCTATGTTATGGTAAACTTGGATGTAAACTTAAGGGAGAGGGGTCACAATCACATGAGAACAGTAGCACCTTACCTGTGAGAACTGGGGAGTGTGAGAACCCAACCCTCTGTCCTGTCTACTTGACACCTCAGGACAAGTTGTAGTGTCAACAGAAGTAGTTGTCTTGGAGTTGATTTTGACTCACAGTGACACCATTTGTGTCAAAGTAAAACTCAGCTCATAGGGTTTTCTGATATTTTGTTTGGGAGTTGTTTCCCAGGTCTTTCTTTCAAGGCATCTATAGATAGACATGAACCTCCAATCTTTCTGTTTGTCACTGACTGTATTAATCGGGATGGTATTAATGACCTTATTTTGTGGATGAAAAAATAATCTAGATGGTTGTTGTTGTGGTGGTGGTGTACCATTGAGTTAGAATCAACCCATAGCTGACCCTCCAACAGATTTTCATTGGTAATAAATTATGTGGGAGGAGATTGCCTTTTCCCCACAGAGCAGCTGGTGGATTTGAACCAATTATCCTTTGGTTGGCAGCACAACTCCTTACCATTAAGTCACTAGAGCTCCCTGTTATTATTATTAGAGTTGCTATTTTCATTTGTTTAAATGAAAGTGTGTAAGTTCTGATTTCAAGTGGGCAGCATGCTCCGCTGATTTCAGTGGAGAGGAGAGCAGATATTTTGCAGTGGGAATGCTATATCTGGTAGTTGCTGATTTCGAAGGGCTGCAGCAAGCACCTCTAGTAGGTACCTCGGGTTTGGCCTTTCCCTGATTTGGGAGAAGCTGAGTAGGAAGGAGTAAGGATGGGAATGGAACCACCTTACCTGTGTAACTTGATTTGTGCCACTATTAGACCCTCTACTCAGAATATTATTGCTTTTCAATTTTTGACTCATGCACTTTTAACTTGTTAGTTAAATTTGTATCTTCTAGGCTGCAACACTTCCATGATACATCTTCAAGGATATGAACATGTACGGCTAAGCACAATTGGTATCAGTGCATCTAAATTCCAAAATCAATCTCCATAATAGTCTATGTGTTTCCTACTGCTAAGGGGGCCCTTTAGAGTAGTGAGAGAAGACATTCACCCTGAAACCCACAGCGTCCCTTTTCAGCAGGAAGTAGCTAAGAGAATATGCCATCCCCTTTTCCTTATGAATCAGGGTGAAGTCTCTCTCAGGGAGGAGTGATAGGGAATGGCAAGGGACACACTGACAACGGAGATTAATCAGAACTGGCTTTGACAAGCACTGTGGCAATTGGAAAATTAAAACAGACATGGGGGCGGGGAAAGAAGAACGAACTGGGGATGAGGGTGGAGAAAACAGTGCAACAATGAATGAATGAAAACCCAAAATCTCTGTAAAGGTTCATTAAAACTAATAAAAAAAAAAAAAGAAATTAGACACAGAAAAAAAAAGAAAGTGAAGACCAGAAAAAAAAAAGAAAGTGATGAAATTTTATGCAGATCCATGGCATCCAGTGTCCTCATCAATTTGGTCTCCTGCAAGTTTCACTTAATCACACTACTGTGGAAAGGAGCACTGGTAGCATAGTGTGTTTTGTGTTTAGTTGCTAACCAAAGGGCCAGATGTTTGAATCCAGCTGCTAGGAAGGGGGAAGATGGGTAATCATCTCCTGTAAAGATTTGTGGCTTTAGAAACCCAGTGAAGGGTTTCCATAAGTCAGAATTGACTGAACAATAGTGTGTTGCTCTAAAAGAGGACCATGAGTGTCCTGAGTTTGGCATGGGCGGTTTAAATTCACATGCTAACTTAATGGTTGATAGTTTATACTCATCCAGTGGTGCTGTGCAGGAAAGTCCTGACAAACTGCTCCTGTGAAGATTATTAGCCAAGATAACCTTGTGGAATAGTTTTACCTAGGGCTACTGTAAGAATCAGCTTGCTGCTGTGAGTATATATTGTTATATTTTTGTAGTAACGATCTCATGCTATTAGCATTGCTGTAAGAATAACAGTACAAAAGTGTGAGAAGCAGCCTTGCCCTCTGGAAATGTGTCAAGACTCAGCGCTGGCAAATAGGATGAGAATCCATCCAAAGAGAATGGATGGTGGAATCATCAAAGTGAGGGCGTGTCTCCTATCAACCAGGATAGACACCCATCAGTGTCATTGTAGACCTTGGGTTTTAGGTGTGGTCTTCAGAGATCCCTGTAGGTCATATCAAGGCAGGGGCCCTGGTATTCTGCGGACTCCACACATCCCTGTAGACTATATCAAGGTAAGGTCCCTAGATGACATGCACCCCACACATCCCTGTAGAATGTATTAAAGTAGAGAGCCTGGTATGATATAGGCTCCTACATCCCAGTAGATCATATAAAGGTAGGGTCCCTGGTATGATATGGATTCCACACATCCTTGTAGATCATATCAAGGTAGGAACTTCAGTATGGTGTGGACTCCCTATATGCATCCCTATAGACCATATCCCTTGATGATATGGATTCCAGCCATCCCTGTAGATGATAAAAAGGGATAGTACCTGGGATGGTATGGACTCTGTACATTCCTGTAGACCATATCATGATAGGTACCCCCAGAATGGTATGGGCTCCACATATCCCTATAGGTCATATCAAAGTAGAGTCTCTGGATGGTATAGATTCTATGCATCCCTGTAGACCATATCAATGTATGGACACCAGTATGATATGTACTTCACACATCCCTGTAGAATACATCAAATTAGGGGACCCTAAGATGTTATGAACAGCATATATCCCTGTAGACCATATCAAGTTAAGGACTCTGGTATGCTATGGACTTAGGCACCCCAGTAGACCATATCCTCGGGTTTGGTGAAACACATGATATCATTGATGTTAGACAACCCCATGTCTACTTTGTAAAGAGTGTGCCTATGAAGCTGGTCTGTAATCCAAGAAGACAGAGGAGAGAACCCAGATGGAAGCCATATGACACTGTATAGACCAAGATCCTGGGATTGTAGAGAAGGAGACAAACTGCAGGGCCCTGGTGTAGGTGGTGGAGGACCTTGGCAAAGTGGTCAGCTTGGATTCAAAACAACTATGAGATATCATCTCACCCCAGTCAGAATAGCAAAATTTAACAGAAAAGCAAGCAACAAATGCTGGTGAGGTTATGGAGAAACTGGAACCCTTCTTCACTGTTGGTGGGAATGGAAAATGGTGCAACCACTGTGGAAGGTGGTATGGTGCTATCTCAAGAAGTTGCAAATAGAGATACCATTTGGCCCAGCAATTCCACTACTGGGAATATATCCCAAAGAGACCATAACTAACATCCAAGCAGATATATGCACACCCATGTTTATCGCAGCTCTGTTCACAATAGCAAGGAGTTGGAAACAACCCAGGTGCCCATCAACAAACGAATGGATAGAGAAGCTGGGTATATTCACACAATGTAATACTACACTGCATTGAAAAACAAGGAACTCATGCAATATTATTCAAAATGGGTGACCCTGGAGGACATTATGCTGAGTGAGATATCACAGTTGCAAAAGGAAAAATATTGCATGGTGCCACTGCTGTAAAATGGGACTGATATCACGGTGGGGGTAAGACTGAGAAAAACTGGATTAATTGTGAATACTGCACTGAAACAGATGAGGGAGTGAATAATTTAAAAGCTGTGTATGATAGGGTATTAAGGTTATCACAAGAGTCAACAATTAAGGTTGCGTAGTGGAATGTACTTGGGGCGGTGGGAGGAGTGTGGGGGGATTGTCTACCAGGGAGGGAGTCTTTCTTTTACTTTTGAAAGAGGGGAGCCAACTGGGGGGCAGGGGGAGAGGCCAACTGGGGGGCAGGGGGAGAGGGCTGGGTGGGTAGAGAAGTGCAGCAATGAATGAATGGAAATCCAAATTCTCTGTAAATGTTCATTATTATTATTAAAAAAATAAAAAAAAAAAGAGGACAGTAAACTTGTTGCAGGTCCCTGCTGATAATAAGGAGATATTGTGTAGGAGTGGGTGGAGGATAGGTGGCACTAGAGCAAAGGTGCAGGCAGGCCGAGGCCGTGTGGGAGGCCTAGGCAAAGCTGCTCTCCAGTGAGAGCAGTTCCAGAGCCATTGGACTCTCTCTAGGATGGCACACTCTTCACAGTGCCTAGCCAAACAGATGGGAAGATTTGTTGCTTGAATTCCTCTTGGATACTTCTGAGCACTTCAGCTTGTCTGAACTGGTAG
Organism: Elephantulus edwardii; assembly: GCF_000299155.1. Taxonomy (NCBI): domain Eukaryota; kingdom Metazoa; phylum Chordata; class Mammalia; order Macroscelidea; family Macroscelididae; genus Elephantulus; species Elephantulus edwardii. The sequence goes on along the minus strand of NW_006400108.1, from coordinate 651,548 downwards.
GAAACATGGGGGTGGGGCGTGGGAAGCAAGTGTCCCCTGGGTCATGGTGAGGTAGCACAAAACTGGGCCCCTGAGTGTGTTGCCTTCTTCCTGCAGAGCATTTAGACATCCCAGGGGCATTTCCCTGGAAATCACTTACAGTATATTGCAAAAGGTATTAGACTGTGAGTTAAGACAGAGAGGAAAGGTAGTCAATGTGACAGAAAGTTAGAAATTTGTACTGTTGATAGTAATTTGGGATAGCATTAGTGTTGCTTCTCTGCATGTCTAGGGTGCACATGGAGAGATAGCAGGCCAGACCCCAGCCTGGAAAGAGTGTCTCTTCTGGAGAGAAGTGTCCTCCTAAGCCAAGGGTTGATCAGAGGCCTAGTCCAGTCCAGTAAGTGGAGTGACAGTTTAGATGAACTATTTTAAATTGGTTTTAATTTGCATGCTTTTTTTCATTATTTTTTTCCTGGTCTGTGCTATCAGGCCAGTATTTTGAAAATATCTAGTTTATCAGTGGTCTAAAGGAAGTCTCAGGCACTGAGCTTCCCTTGAGTTTGCATTATTATAACTGTGAATGCCATAGCTCTTTGACGGAGCAGCATGCATGCTTAAACACTTATCTTTTAGAATCCTTTAGATAATGCTGTTTGATAAAAGCTCACAAAGGCAATGTCTTTCAGGGTGTGTGTGCATATGTGTTTGCAAACATACATGTATGCACCAAACTGGAATATTATGCTGAGTGAAATGTCCCAGTCACAAAGGGACAAATATTGCATGGTGCCACTGTTGTAGAATGGGACTGTCCTTGGGGTTGGGGAGAGACTGAGTAAGATGGGTTCAATAATGTATGC
>NW_006400108.1:627326-650061 GCF_000299155.1 Elephantulus edwardii | reverse complement strand
AGGGAGGAGTGATAGGGAATGGCAAGGGACACACTGACAAAGGAGATTAATTAGAACTGGCTTTGACAAGCACTGTGGCAACTGGACAATTAAAACAGACATGGGGGGTGGAAAGAAGAACAAACTGGGGATGAGGGTGGAGAAAACAGTGAAACAATGAATGAATGAAAACCCCAAATCTCTGTAAATGTTCATTAAAACTAATAAAATTTAATAAAAAAATAACAAAACCACACACACAAAAAAAGAAATACTACAAAGAAAGTGGAGGGAAATTTTGGTGCCTGCATTTTCATGAGGCAAGAAATGTGAAGGGGCTGTTTCCAAACAAAGGGGTAATTTCACGCTTCCCCCTGATGTCCTCGCTCATCCTTGCTAGTGTACCGCTTTATGTATTTTATTATTTTATAATCATGGCAACAGAACCACTTCAAACAAACTCTTGGCTTAAAACTTTTATGTGTTCCTGGAAACAAAGATTCTTCTTAGACAGCAAATATTCAGAGTTTAAGAGACAAGAAAGTGGAGCTTTTTCATGCTCCCAGTGTGCAATAAACATTCTGGAATGTCAGTGGATTCCAAAGGCATGACGATCATATCATTAAGAGCTAGCCAGGACCTTTGATGTTATTGAAAAACAAAACAAAACAAAACAAAAAAACACCACCCAAAAAAATAAATGGAGGAGGGGGTAAAGAGCCCCTGTCATTTCTGTCATGAGCTTTTAAACTTTTGACCTCCAACCTTTTGTGTCAGACCTTTTTCCCCCATGGGTGTGAACAGCCTGCTCAAGTCTCCCAAATTCAGTGGAGCATCAAATGTTTACTTGGTGGGAAAGGACCTTTCAGAGTTTCAGAGACTCCCCAATGTGGGGATGTTGTTACTGAGTGCTCAGCTTTGTCTGGTCTTGTCTGGGAGGAGGTGACACACCTTTTCAGACATCATCTAGCTGAGGAGGCATCTTTGGGGGACTAGGGGATGAAGGAACACTAAGGTTTGGCTTAGGTATGGAGACATCTTCTGGAGATTGGCCCACATGTGTTCTTGGCAGGAGGAACAGGTGGGAACATGCACAAGGAAGGTGAACATGCACAGGGAACATTTACAAAGAAAAGTCAGGAGCCCACATCTTTTCTAGCTTTGCCCAATTAGGTAAGAAATCTTACGGTGTACAGGTATGAGGATTCACTCAGCCCACAGATGACATAGCCTGGCCTTGGTTTCCTTTCTTACCTTTCTAGCTTCCTCTACTTTTCCTATAATAAACATTCATTGATTTTCTTCTACTGGGTTGTGGTGGTTGTTAGGTACCCTTGAGGTGGTCACTGATTAATGACAGCTTCATGCATAGTGGAATGAAATACTGTTTAGTCCTGTGCCATCTCTCTGACTACCTCAAGATTGGACGGTTTTCATCCATCTGATTTTCATTGGCTGGCTTTTGGAAGTAGATTCTCAGATTTTTCCTCCTTGTCTGTATTAGTCCAGGAAGTTGTGCTGAAGTCTCTTCAGCTTCACATAATTGTTGTTAAAGGTTTGTGAGTCAGCTTTAGCTGATAGTAACAGCTGAATGAGACTCTACTGTGTCTGTGATAGCTTTACAATCTCTGCTGTGCTGACACCTCCTGACAATATACCCAATATACATGAGAGAAAGTTTCACTTTCAATGCTTATGAATAACACTCTGGCTGCACTTGGAAACCAAGACAGATTTGCTTGTTCTTTTGGCATCTTATGGTATGTATAATATTTTTTGGCAAACAACAGTTCAAAGACATTGATTTTTTAGCCTACTTTATTTTCCAACTTTCGCATATGAATTATTTGAAAATGCTACAGCTTGTGTCAAGTGCAACTTAATCTTTCAAGTGACATCTTTACTCTTTAGCATTTTAAAGAAGTCCTGGGCAGCAAATTTGTCCAGTGCTTTATGTTGTTTGAGTCTGTGACTGCTTCTTCTGTGGATTTTTATTATAGATTTAAGTAAAATAAGACCCTTGTCCTTAATTTTTTTCCCTAATTTTTATGGTGTTGTTAATGTACAGATCTCCACAAATATGGGTGCTGAGGCTGTCCATGAAGGTAGATTGCCTGGGAATTTAACTCTCTGTATGGAAGTCATAAATGGTAGCACTAATTCCTCATTTCTCCTGGGTGGTAGACAAACTTATCACTGAGACTCCTTTGCCTTCATGACCCTGATAACCTCACCAGAAAACTAGACAATTCTGATTAGTCGGTTAGTAGGGCAGGGACTTGTTAGCCATGTCCTGACACTCTAACAATGAAATCTGTACTCATCAATTATGTACTTTTATTACTCACGGCTATGCCTAAGCCTAGTATTACTGAGCCATCAGCCTTGTGTGAGGCCAGGTGCTGCAGTGGGAAACACAGGATCCTCCGTGGCCTTGAAGTCTAGTGAGAGAGACAGAACATGGTGAGGATGTAGGTTAAGTTCAATCTAATCCTAGATGGGTCCTAATCTTATAGCAGTTTTGCTTGTAAAAAAGAAGAGAAGAGACATAGACTATGGTGCTGTGTATTACTCAGTATGGCTCTTCTAGCCATTTTCTTTGTAGTTCCCACCAGAAAACTGGGTTGACTATTGTTATGGACCATCAAATCACCTATGGCTCATATCAACCATATGAACACCAGTTCTGAAACTTGCCCTGTCCCGTGCCATCTTCAGGATCTCTGCCATACTTGAGTCACCATGTCAGTCACCTAGTTGAGGGACATTCACACTTTTCACTGACCCTCTACCTGTCCTAGCATATTGTCTTTTTCAAGGGACTTTCCCCTCCTGATAATGTGCTCAAAGTATGTTTCACGATCCTTACCTCTAAGGAGCACCTGGTTGTACTTCTTTTAAAACAGATTTGTTCATCATTCCATAGTATATGCAATACTCTTTTTCAACACCATAATTCAAAGTTACTGATTTTTTGATCATCCTTCTTCATTGTTTAACTTTTGAATGCATAAGAGGCAGTTGAAAATATGGTGGCTTGAATCAGGAACACCTTAGCCTTTAAACTGATAGCATTGCTCATTAGCAGTTTGGCACATTCTGTGACAGCAGATTTTCCCCATGCCGTACATCTGTTGGTTGATTTTTTTATTGCTGCTGCCTTTAGTATTGATTGAGGATTCAAGTAAAATGAAGAATTGACAAACGTTAGACTTTTCCACTGGACAGATGTTGTTGTTGTTATTGTTGTGTGCTATAGAGTGGGAACTGACTCATAGCTGACCCGCCGAACTGACTCATAGCTGACCCGCCAGCTAGTTTTCAGAGGCAGTAGATCACATGGGAAGAGAATGCTCATCTTTCTCAATAGGCAACCTCATATTAGATGGATGACTACATAGCAATATATAAAGCTTGAGGTGTTTATGACAGCTTGCTAAAAATGTGAATGTCACTCTTGTTCTTATTCTTGTTGTGTACTGTTGAGTTGGAACCAACTCATAGCTAACCATCCTGTAGGTTTTCAGGGACAAGAGATAGTACAGGAGGAGATTGCCCATCTTTCTCCCTCAGAGTGGCTGGTGAATTTAAACTGCATGCATTTATATTAGCAACATAACTCCTTACCGCTAACCAATAGGGCCCATGCAAATAAGATAGTGGATAGCTAGTGTAAATACTGGTTTGGTTTGCCATCCCAGAGGTGGATAGGGAGGTTATTTGTACCATCCAAAAAGAAGAGCCAGGAATACAGTGCATCCTTTGGACCTGGGTTCCATGCACTGAGCATTCCCTCAGTCCAGTAGACAGAAAGTTAGCACTGGAAAGGTAAGAAGAACAGTGGCAGAGAATGGTATCAGAGGCAGCAGAACCTGGAGATACTGTAACAGAGCAGAGGATTTCCAGACCACATAGGGAGAAAGCTGAATGCTTTCAGGCAATTTTGCTGGTGAATTGGGTGTCATTGGGCATTTGTCAGAGAGCTAGGTTTGCTGGTCCCTGGAGCTAGAGTTGAGTGCTTTCAGATAAGAGGCCAAGTGGCTGAGGTGTGTGCCGCTGGGCAGAGCTAGTAGAGTTTAGAGCAGTTCCCTGAGCAGGGCAGATGCCACACTCAGGGGCCAGAGGCTAGGAGCCACATAAGAGGCCATCCTGTCAAAGAATTGTATTTTGAGTCATTATTGAATTATAACCTTCTGTTTCCCTAATAAATGTCATAATCATGATTATGATCTGTGAGATCTGTGCAGCCTTGGGAAGGAATTATTAAATCCAGAAGAGAAGGAGAGTATGTCATGGGAAGAACTATTGGTGTTAGCATTGGTAGAAAGAATTGGAGCCTGGTGGAGGGTGGGCATGTCTGACCTCACAAGAACCAGCTGTGGATATGGAACAGACACTTCACCAAAGAAGACATTCAGATGACCAACAAGCATATGAAGAAATGTTCAAAATCCCTAGCTTTAAGAGAGATGCAAATCAAAACAAGTATGAGATATCATTTCGCCCCAGTCAGAATAGCAAAATTTAACAGAACAGCAAGCAACAAATGCTGGCGAGGTTGCGGAGAAACTGGAACCCTTATTCACTGTTGGTAGAAACGTAAAATGGTGCAACCACTGTGGAAAATGGTATGACACTTTCTCAAAAAGTTGCAAATAGAGATACCACTTGACCCAGCAATTCCACTACTGGGAGTATACCCTAAAGAGACCATAACTGACATCCAAGCAGATATATGCACACCCATGTTTAATGCGGCTTTGTTCACAATAGCAAGGAGTTGGAAACAATCTAAGTGCCCAACAACAAATGAATGGATAGATAAGCTGTGGTATATTCACACAATGGGTTACTACGCTGCATTGAAAATCAAGGAACTCATGCAGTATTATGACACTGGAGGACATTATCTTGAGTGAAATAGCTCAGTCACAAAAGGACAAATACTGCATGGTGACACTGTTGTAGAATGGGACTGACATCAGGGTTGGGGTAAGACTGAGAAAAACTGGATAAATTATGTATACTTCATTGAAGCAGGTGAGGGAGAGAACAATTTAAAAGTGATATATGATAGGGCATTATGATTATCACAGGAATCCAGAATTAAGGTTGCATAGTGGAGTGTATTTGGGGCGATGTGGGTCAGGGGATTGTATACCCATGAAAGAATTTTTCTTTTACTTTTCAAAAAGAGGAGCAAACTGGGGGGGGGAGGGGCTGGACAGGGAGAAAAATGCAACAGTGAATGAATGGAAATCCAAAATTTCTGTAAATGTTCATTAAAATTAATAAAATAATTTTTTAAAAAAAAGAATCATCTGTGGGCTGTTGATGATAAAGATGATAGTGATTCTCCCCCTTGTGAAGGTAGAAGAGTTCAGGCAGTGCTGCCCCCACATTATTCACTCACTAGTGCAAGAGATGTGGCCGTAGGCAGACAGAGAGCTAGAGACAGGCTACAGCTCACAGGCCAGGGAACCCTGGGGATACGAGAAGCTGAGAGAATGGAATTTACCTTCAGGGAGGCCTCAGGGAGAACATGACTTTGCTGATATGGCAGCTGGGACTTGGACTGTGAGCCTCCAGAACTGTGAGAGGATAAATTGCTTTGCTTTTAAGCCACCCACTTCGTAGCACTTTGTCCTAGCTTCACTAAGTCTTTGGGGCAGGACATGTCCTCAGATGGGAAGTGTCCTGCATTGAAGAAGGCTGTGGGGATCTGGAAGGTCATGGAGTCAAATGTTTGGAATAGACTAAGAAGGAAATACTGACTCATGACATTTTAGGGTAAAGTAGATCCATGGTTCAATTTTGAGTTTTGGGAATACCAGTCTGAGTATAGTTTAGCTAAGAGATGATAAAGGGTCTGAGCTCTGGTATTTGCATAGGAAGAAGTGTCTACAAGCCCTGGCTTTGAGTCAAGCTAATTGTGGTTCTGAATAGGACAAGGTACTGAGTAAGTTACTCATTCATAACAAAGGATATATCTCAATAAGGGTACTTGTTTCTCAGGTCATGAGAAGAAAGAAATTACTCCAAAGCTTTAGTAATACAGTACCTGACATGTACAAAACTATTCAATGAATTGTACTTCTACTCATTTGTTGTGAGCTGCTACTGAATTAGCCCCCAATGCTGGCCAGTCCTGTGCCATCCTCATGATCAATTGCAGATAAGATCTTTTTATTCCATTAGATTTTCACTGGTTGATATCTGAAAATATATCACCAGACCTTTCTTTGTGCCTGGAAGGTGCATTGAAACTTATTCAGCATCATAGCAACAATACAAGGCCCCACTGACCAGGGACAATAGCAGAGCATGAGGTGCTGTGACAAGAAATCAAACTTAGTATCTTACATGGAAGGCGAGAGCATCATTATGCTAAACTTCTTAAACACAATTATTATTGTTAATTACTATTACAAGGTCAAATCTTGGAAATTTTTCTGTCAAGCCAAGACTTAACGATCTTCAGTTGTTGAATTGACAGGAGTAACAAATGAGGTCGAAGGTGGAGATTAAAAGCACAGGTCGGTCACCTCCTCTCCTCCAGCTTCTTATCTGACTTTGAGCAACATAAAAGATGTCTCAGATGTTTCTTAATTGTTCCAAAGTTGCCAAGCAAAGCATTCTTCAGAAACATGGTGACTTCACAATATTGCTCCTAAGTGGATTTTGATCATTCTTGACTTGTGGAAAGTGATCTCTCATTGGGTCTGGATTTGCACTTTTCCAGAATGTTCAAGTTGTCTTGCAGAGTTGAGAAGCAGTGTCTGGTATGGTGCTTCTTGCTGAGGCTGGGTTTTGTAGGTCCATGTCTAGCATGCAGTGTTGCAGTGGAAAGAACACAATCAGGTTTGGGAAGATCATTTCCCATCTCTGGGTGGATAATGAGATTGTCTCCTTCTTAGTTCTCGGGCTGGAAGACAGGAAGTAAAGAGACACAAGATTAGGGGGTGGGGGATGAAATGACCTGCACGTGCTCAGTTTTAGGATCTTCAGGAGGATTACAGAATGAAGTGTGCCTGGGTTCTGTAAAATGCCAAATGCTGTCATACTTAGCTCTAACACTTTAGTTGTACACATGCTCCTGTTAATTTTGCTATACTGAGAGAAAAGAAGAAAATAAATCAGACAACACTGTGGTGACCTGACTTATTTTGGATTTATAATTTCCAGACTTTACCTTTGTTCATTAAGTTTTACTTTTCAGGAGTTCCTGATGATGCATGTGGTTAATGTGCTTGACTGTTGAACAAAAGGATGGAACTTTGAGCCCTTACAGAGGCACCGCTGAAAGAAGGCATGACAATTTAGTTTTGGAAAATCAGACACTGAAAATCCTGTGAGGCACATTTCTGCACTGCTACATACAGGATTACCATGAACTGAACTAGACTCGATAGCAACTGGTGATTAAACTGGATAATTCCTCTGGTAATAGATTCTGGGGCTTCATTAGTTAGATCTGAACTACTAAATGCTTTTCATTAAGCCATTTCATCATCTACTTTCACTTAGAAGCATTAAAAATCCCAATGTATGCTTTTGGAACTATGAATTTGGTGTTTTGACTTGTACTGTGTGGAGGAGAAACGTCATTGACATAAGAATTTATCATCAGTAACCAATTTTCATCTTTCTGTTGCCTAGCATACTTATTTTCACTGAAAATATTGCCTTAAACATCTTTCAAATAAATGGATTTTCAGTTTTAAATATAGTGACTCCTCATATATTTTCATGTGATTTCCCTTAGGGAGCTCTGTAGTTTGGATATAATGGCTGTAAATCTTTCCTTAATTCTCTTTGTTACATTTTCCTCTGGTTGTTTTTTTCTGTTTTAAGTTAGTAGGAAAGCTGTTAACTGTGTGCGTGCACACACACACACACACACACACACACACACACAAACCATCACACTTTTCAGAGACTGGATGGAAGGATTTGATTCGTTGGTCGGTAGGGAGATGTAGTTCTGTATCCACCTTTGGGGATCTTATGGGTATGATTTTTAACTAGAAATGCCCAAGATCTTGCTGATAGAATTGGAAGTGACCAGAGAGAGAAACAATCAATTATTTGCTTATTTCAGGCCACGTTTGAAGTAGTCAAGGCAGGGATTCCCTTTGTTAATGCATTTGCCAAATGGAGGGCCATTTGTCATTTTCTTGTGGAAAAGACATACTTAGAGTTGAGTGATTGTAGAAAGCATCAAATTGAGAAATCGAGAATTTATACATGAAACTCATTCACTGCTGTCAAGTCAGTTCTGACTCATATTGACTCCATCAAGTTTCTAAGATTGTAAATCTTTAGGGGAAGAGAAAATCCATCTTTTGAGGAGAAGCTGGTGTATTGGAACCACTGACCTTTTGGTTAGCAGTGCAACACACAATGCACGATGTCACCAGACTTCCTTTTAAAGAATAGTAAGGAATATTGATGTAGTTGTAGGAAAGTGACAGTTCCTTGGATTTTAGAAAGAGTAGTTTGTGGTGTTAGTTAGCTTTGTTTACATGTAAGGGAACTTAAAGGTACAATGTTAGGAGACTGCTTCATTTATTGGATATGTGGTGAATTTTCTGGAATCTACTATCTTAAAATTTACTTCTTTATTATAGGTTGCGTTAAAATTACAGATTGAGTTACTCTTCAGAATAATTATTGGGACAAACACATTTATTAAAAAGATAGTTATAAGTCAAACAAGAGTTCATAAAATTGTCTTAAATATTTTACATCTCTCTCTTTTTGTATACATATGTGTGTGTATTTGTGTATGTGTATACATACGGCACACAGCCAACCCAAAGGCAGACTTATAATCCTCTGCTCCTCCAGGGGAGAAAGATGACCAGTTTCCTTCCATGCATACGGTTTACCCTCTGAAAACCCACTGGAGGGTAAGCTATGAATCAGTTCTGACTTGATGGCAATGAGTGGCATCATCTAAAAGACTTTATTTACAAAAAACTCCCTCCAGTTAGAAGTTTACTGACCCTTCCCATAAAACATGAAATTCTTGTGTGACAGTGGTTAAATTGCTCAGCTGATAACTGAAAGGTCTGTTGTTTCAACAGAGCAGCCACTCCCCAGGAGAAAGATGTAGTAAGCTTCTTGTAGAATGACCACAGCCATTGGAATTCTGTGGGCAGCTTCAGTCTCTCCTATAAAGGGTTACTATGAGTTGAAATGAATTTGATGACTGTGCTTTTATGTTCGTAGTTCAGTCTCCTGCTATGGTATCAAGTGAGAGAATAATAGGAGATCACCCTCTAACTTATGGAGGATCATATAAATGATCTACATCAGTGACTAGAGAATTTTTTGCTGCCACACACATCATGCTAATAAAACTGAATAGGAAGTTGCTGCTGTGGTGTGTGATTCCCTCTGGGACTCCGTAGGGGATGCCCAGCAAGCTCACAGCTGGTCTCTGTGCTGGGACACCCCTTGGATTCCTCTTACGGAATTGTTTTGCTCTAGACTTGATCCTCTGGACACCTGTGGAATGTCAGCTGAGGAGCCAGAACAGCTCATTCCTGTAATCATGTTGTCTGTAGGCTAGGCTAGCAAGAGGCTGAGTCTGTCTGCGTCTTGGTCTCAGTCCAAATGGCTGTGTCCCCTAGTGACTTTTCCCTTTCTGGACAATGATTGTTTTTGGTGTTAACATAGTGATTGTTGGATTTGGGATATTTCTACTGATCAGGTGATTGGATAAGGCTGAAGAGACTAGACCTTCTAGTGAACATAAAACACTTTTATTTTGCTTCTAAAATAATTCCCAAAGTGTGTTGAGGACCTCAGTATTTAAATGACCCCTAAGAACTTCTGAGTTAAGTATTTTAGTCTTTCTTTCCCTCTGTGCTATTTCCTATACACCTCTAGACCAATCACTCTATCATCATTTGGTGAATTCTTTCTCCAGGCACTTATGGAGATTACTTTGATCTCCTTTTTCAACCACAATTTTTGTATGTAAATTTCAGACCTTAAAAGTCCATTTCTCAGGTTGGCATCTGAGAGATCTTACAGCCCAGGGATACTCAAACTTATTTCTGGGACAGTGATGTAGCTGAACAGAAATCCCTGTGTCTTTCGCGATTATTCTGTGGCCACAGATTTTATGGTCATCCCAGACTGTTGTGAAGAGATCTAAAAATCAATCCTAGCTTCCCTAACGAGACCTGTGATGTCCAGCATGATGACAGCAACTGGGAAATTGAATATTGACAACTATGGAGTTGTGCTACTAACGCAAAGGCCACACGGCTATGGCTGTTCACATCTACCAGCGCCTCCTCAGGAGGCAGATGGGCAATCTCCTCACTTGCAGTTTATAACCATAGAATCCCACTGGAGTGTCAGCCACAAGCCAGAACCGACTCTATGGCAGTGAGTGGGTAAATAAGTGAGCATATTGTTTGCAAAATGGTATTTAACTCTGCTTTGGAAAAGTTATTTGGAAGCAGGAGTGGCATCCACTTCCTAAACAATATGCCTCTGGAAACTCTAGGAACTTTGATAAATGATAGTTATAGAAAGGCTTCAGACCTTTTGTCTATAGGGTCACTATGAGTCGTGATTGACTCAACAACAACAGTATATGCAGCACAAATATTTTTACTGTGCATTTCAACTTAAACTTTTGTCATCCAGTTACATATTTATGGGGTTTAAGGACTGTTTCGTTCCGGCCTACAAATATTTTTACTGTGCATTTCAACTTAAACTTTTGTCATCCAGTTGCATATTTATGGGGTTTAAGGACTGTTTCGTTCCGGCCTTAGATATTAATCCCTCTTTAAGTCTCTGTTTTGTGTAAGAGGAATTTGGCACAATAGTCAAACCTCCTACAAGGCGGTAATAAATCATCTTTGCAGCCATAAGCAGGTACAGTTGACTGCTTACCACCGCTCCACAACTCACCCCACCTGGTAGAGTTTTAATTCCCTCAGTAAAATTGATTCCACCAGTTCTGCACATTATTCTCCCTGTCTTCCATTTAGCTCGTTAGTTTGCTGACAGTAGAGTACACAGCATTTAGCAGCTGGTTTGTGGAACCATCAGTCAGGAAATTGTATGATAAATAGGAGGTAGCTAGGTTTAGTGGCACTTCCTTCTGCTTCAGCAGTTTTAGCCTGACTTTGGAAAAGTCATCAAGTGGTATTTTGTCAAGGACCAGAGCAGGAGATGGCTGCGGTGCGCTAAGTTATTACACGTATCCTTGAGTTATGATGCTCCGCAGCTGTGCTGCTCATGTGCAAATAATAAAGCAGGAGGTGGATAATTATGGTGGCTGCTGACGACATGGGCTGTTCTTGTCTTGTGGTCCTTTTGGACAGCTTCCTGGGCCTGTGATGGAATATGCTGCTGATCCTCCTGAGATAAATGGCAAGCCAAGATGAGAGGCAAGGGGAAGAATCAGGAGAACTTTTCCCTTTTTTTTTTTTGAGAAATATGTTAGGATTGATGTCATATGATTCTGCATCTGTTAAAGGATATGCCCATACTGTTTCTTATTCTTCCTTCATATTCTTAAAATACTGCATAATGCCATTATTGTAAAAATATAAGGATAACTAGTAAAACATGTATGAGAATCAAAAGGGAAGGGGTGGGGGCAAAGGAGTAAGGACAAGTAGGGGTGAAATCACAGGGTTATATAATTTGGTGGGTAGAGGGAGGAGTAAAAGAAATGGGAAGAACCCACTATGGTGGCTAATTTTATAGAGCATAATGAATGAGAATGATTATATGAAACATAATGTGAATGAAGAAAAGTGTGAAACAATGCATATGAACTTTGTAAGCAAACCAATATAAAATAAACATTAAAAAAAGATATGCTCAATTGTGCACTGAATTGCAAGAGAAAAAATTGCAATTTTCCCTAATAGTGACTTTAAAAATGTGATTCCCCTAATAGCCAACAGCAGGTATAGTTGTTTGCACAGACCTGGTAAGTCCAGAAGAAGGTGCTTTAAACTAAACCAAGAGGGAAGCAAATAGAAACCGTATAATACTGAAACTCAATCTGGATGTTTTTTTGGGCAAATCACATGGGGCAAAAATAAACATTTTGTGTAAAAAATGCTTCAAAATGCTTACTATATTTTAAGTTTGTGTAAGTTCCCAAAAAAATCTATAAATTCAACATTGTTAAGAAATTACTACGAAATATCCTATATTGACTATATTGTATATAGTCAGTCCTCTTAAATATCTTTACAAGACTTGATCATTTTTTGCTTTCATTCTGAAAAAAATAAGAGGGAGAGAAAGAGAGGATGCAGACCTATCAAAGTCCTGTTGGAATAATTTTTTGAAGTAATGGCTAGAGAACTGTGACACTGATAGGTCAAATGCATTAATGGTTGGCTACCCAATGCGGACAGAGTGGGGTAGAGCTCCCCGAATAAAACAAGCTTGGAAGGAGGAGTGGCATCCACTTCCATAATAGCTTGCCTCTGGAAACCCTATGAACCTGGAGAGAGGATGAAAGGCACCCAAGCATTGAGGACTCTCCTTCATAGGGTTGCTATGATTCTATGGCACTTCACAACAACAACAACAACAATGGCCAGAGAAGAAAGCAAAACAAAACAGGTAAACTAAACCCATTGTTGTCAAGTCATTCCCATCTTACAGTGAGACTATAGGACAGACTAAAATTACCCCATAGAGTTCTCAAGGCTGAAGTCTTTATGGATGCAGATTGCTACACATTCTTCCTCCATAACCAAATAGTTTGAACTGAGAGCTTCAAACCACCCACCTTTCAATAAACATCTGAATAGGAAGGATTAGTCTCTTCCTTGGGGAAAAGCCTTTATACTTTGTGGTTGTATATTCTTGTGATTAACTTTCGATCCTACTTCTGTGCACGTAAACCACTGCAACTTCATTATGAAGATGCCAATGAAAGATAATGACTTGCTTCTCCTGTATATAAGGCATGTTATGAATGTAGAATACGTTCTCACATTTTGAGCCCTTTATTCTACAAAATCTGCATTTGTACTTGGTCATAATTCATAATTCATAATTGCACCCAGATACACTTAAGCCCTACTTGATGCAGAGAGCTTCATCATACCAAACATAGTCCAGAGCCAAGAAGGAAAGATGTCAGCATCCCTCAAAATGACTATATAGAAAATATTGAGTGGCAGAGAACTTTAGGAAGTGGGTCAAACTTTATGAATGCTTAATTGACATACAGTTGTAGGAATTTTGTTTCTACAATTTCTCAGAGCAGAATCAAGTAACATATTTTAAGCCAGGAATTTGTAAGGGGGGCTTGTGCTGTGATACTGAACAGAGTTTACAGCTTAGTTCGACTAAGATGGACCAGGAAGAAAGACCTGGAAATTGACCTTTCAAAAATTGGTTCATGAGAATCACATGGTCTGATCCCCAGCAAGAATGATACTAGACTTTCATTACATTGTTTCCTGGTCACCACGCGTAAAGGGCCAACTCAGTGACAACTGAGAACCACAAATCCTCCAGATATGGATAAAATCTTTAAGAAATAAGCCAAAAGTCATTCTGAAGCAAACCACGTTACCATCAAGTCAATTCCAACTTACTTCATCTCTACTGGAGAAGAAATGTGTCATGGGATTTCCAAGGCTATAAATCTTTATGAGAGCAAACGGTTTCATCTTTCTCCAGGGCAACAGCTGGAGGATTTGAACCACTGACTGACCTTTTTAATTAGCAGCTATCACTTCTTCTCTTGTGAGGACTGTTCTGGGTACATGTCAGCTTCTGACAGTGTGTTGGCGGTATTGTTATGGCAGATTTGTGCAGTCTTCTAAAAAATCCCATGGGAGGTGATGTGTGTTCAGTGTGCTGACTGTCACTTCAGTCTCCTGGCCATGGGTTTTGGTGCTCCAGGTTTCAGACTCCTTCATTTTGTTTATTAAACTAGGAAGAACTTTAATACCACTTACAGAATGTTGTCAAACTCTAAAATGTAACATTTCTTAAAATCCTTTTGCATTTATAGTGAACCACTATTTGAAAAAGTTTTTCTTTTATATATATTTTTTGGTACTTTTGTGTGTAAGGGATGAATCATCAATCAGTGCATGTGTTCCTGTCACTGGGAGTACATAGAATAGTTTATGTACTCAAGACCCCAGGTTGCACCCAGCCCCAGGACTGACCAGAAACAGGAATCACTAAAGTGACTCTAGTCCTCCATTCTCAGTGGTCAGCTCATCTCTTCAGGCTATACATTTCACTAACTAACCTATAAATTGTTGCTCTGCTTTGATTAGGAATGCTAGGCAAAAAGGGGAGTTCTAATAGCATAGTCTATAGGGAGTTGTGCTGCTAACCCAAAGACAACACTTCTCTCTGATGGTTCAAATCCACCAGCTGATCTTAGCAGAAAAGATAGGTAGTCTCCTCCTGTGATTTTTACAGCCTCAGAAATTCAGTGGAGGTCTGCTATGAGTAATTTCTGACTTGATGGCAGTGAGTTGAGTTGAGCTGAATCCAGAGGAGCTACCAAGTAGGAGGGGCATGCGTTTTGCCTATGTGGGCCTATACTTGAATTTATTATGGTTTCTTCCAGCGAGAACTTTTAAAAAAACAAACTCCCCCCAAAAACCCTCCTATTGCAGTTGAGTTATTCCCACTCACTGAGACCCTCCATCAGAATGTCAATGCTATAAATTTTAATAAGAACAGACTGTTTTATCTTTGTCTTGTGGAGTGCCTGGTGGATTTGAATCACTGACCTTTGGTTTCGTACCACTGTGTAATCCACTGTGCTAGCAGGGCTTCTTTGGAAAGGATGCGTTCATCCCTTTAATTAAAAGCTGCATGGAAATGGTAAAAATGAAGCTCTAGTCAACTTTTCAACCTTTCTTTTGGTTCAGAGAACTTTTATTCCTCTTTCTGTTTGCATTTTAGTAACTTTCTCAGCTCTACAATCTCAGACAGAGGTATTTACTCAGTCATAACTGAAGTATTAACTTAGTAGGGCTACATGTAGCCTCGTGATGAACTTTAAACACTTCGAAAATTCTTAAACTATGATTCTATGTAAATAGGAGAGCTAATACAGGATTGATTTTAAATGGAAAAGATAATGTTATTTCCTTGATTCCAGTGTTGTTTCAAAGTTTGCATTTTATGTAGGTTGGAATTGTTTTCTTTTTCAGACCCACCTCATATTTTTCCTACATTCCATCCACCTGTACCAATTGATGCGAGACATCATGAGGGGCGTTACCATTATGATCCATCTCCTATCCCTCCGTTGCACGTGTAAGTATTGAAATTTTACCTGTCTCTGAAATGGAACAGAATGCCAACTTTCAGTGTGCACAAGGTTTTGTTTAAATTTGTTTTTTTAAAACAACATTTAAGATGTTTTGGACTATTTCAGATGGGATTTAGCCAGAAGATTTACTTTTGAAAGTTTGTCTCTTTATGGATCCATTGAATCAAACCCTTGCTGTTTTACCAGGAATGCCTTTTAAACAAGGTGTCTGGCTGGTATATGTTCCATGGGATGTAAATGCCAAGTTAAAAAGCAGAGACCTAATAGATGCAAAGGTGGTGAAACTTTGTCTCACACACTTTGAGTATGTTCATAGGTGGGGCACATCCTTAGAAAAAAGACATTATTCTTGGAAAGGTAGAAGAAGATCAGCGAAAGAGAGGAATACTATCAATGAAGCAGGTTGACAACAGTGTGTATAGCAGTGGGCTCAGGTACATCAGAGATGGTGAAGATGACTTAGAACATGGCATGATACAGGTATGATGTTAACAGGGTTGTTGGAAGGTTGGAGTTGACTTGATGGCATCTAACAATGACAACTACAATGAAAGGCTACTATTCCAGGCTGTGCGTTGGGTCACAATTAGATTCAGTTTTTCATGCTAAAGAGTCTGGTGCATGAAGTCCCATCTTAAGAATCATAATGAATTGTGGTGAAAACTTTATTGTACATTTTTATAGCTCCTGTGGTGCATTTGCCACAGCCACTTGATTGATGAAAATGTCACTCTAGCAAAATGGCAGATGTAGTGGAGCGCATGGCTTCCACAAAGATAGAGGGAAGAATGCTGATGATAATACTATTAGAAAAGAAAAAAAGTTTCCCATGGTTGTAGTTGTTGTTATGTGACATCGAGTCGCTTATTCTGCTCAGTTTTACAGGGAAAAACTAATAGTAAACGTGCAAATTCAAAGGCTGCTCTTTTGCAGTCCTTTCCGGAAAACAGTCATATTCACAGAAAACCAGAGCCCCTGCCCAGGTGGGGCTGCCCCTTGCAAAAGGCCTTGGTATATATTGATATGTATGTACATTTAGTTATATTCAGTAATCACCCTTCATGCTGAGACAGTGGAGTTAGAAAGGCACCAATAATACTTTGAAGAATAATGCTGATTATTTAGATGGTGGATTGCATCTCTGTAGCTATTAGTTACAGCTGTGTAATTACATATATGCCAAAGAAAAATGAAGTTGTTTTAAAACAAGTCCTCCTCTGTGAACAGAATTAATTGATATTAACAATCTGAACTACATGCCTAAGTACACATACAATATTTTACCAAGAGTTTTTTGGATCCATCTCCCATTACAGAATTGTAATTTCAGAGCACATTTGCCTGGAGGTAAGTCATAAATCTGTGCTACAGTCTCCCATAAGCATTAAGGGAAAAGTGGGTATTTATAGAGACAGAACACAGAAACTTGTGACTTATACTTCCAACATTTCACTAGAATGCAAGTAAGTATTTACTGAGTTCTAAAGCTTGCTAAAAATACTCTCAAATAAAAACTAAGAGGCCAGTTTAAAATTCTGTATACAAAGGAGAGGAAATTCCAAATTAAGTCTGAAACATGACATGTAGCTCACCCCATTGTGCAGAGTCTTGTAGTTCAGATGCGACCACATGGGCCCAAATGAGATTCTGCTCCACAGTAGAGAGCACATAAAGGCTCAAGTTCCCTTTGGAACATGGAGGCTAATTCTTCCCAGACCCAAGCCTGTGTGAAACTATAATTTAAGTCAGATTAAAAAAAAAATCACATTATAGGGAATTTTTTAAACTGAAGTTATAGGCCAGACTGAATAAAGTATTTCTTCTGAGAAATAGCAAATATTTACTCCAGACACCAAACTCACTGCCACTGAGTTGTTTTAGACTCCTTGAGACCATGTGGTAAAGAACAGAACGGCCCATAGTGTTTCTGAGACTGTACATCTTTATGGGAACAAACAACTTCATGTGGAGCAGCTGATGGGTTTGAACAATCAACCTTTTGGTTGGCAACTAAATTATTCAGTTGTTGGCACACCACTTAATTCCCTGGCAGAAGAAAGCATTAGCAAACACCGTACCAGAAGTTTCATATGTAGACTCCTGGTAGAGATGGATTCTTGATGTTTGTTCTTTGAGGGTGACTATTGAACCCGATTTTCTGTGGTCTTCAGTATGTTCTGTGATTTTAGCCATACTGAAGCCACTTGATCAGAAGTTGACTAAATTGTTCCCTAGTAGCCTAAAATACAGATACTGACGTTTTCTAAAGTGCATCTGGTAGCCGGTTAAACACCACTGCCTTTGCGTCAGCTTGATTCACATCAGTCTTATGTGTCAGAGTAGATTAGTGCTCCATAGGGTTTTCTATGACTGAAGTTTTGGAAACATACTGCCAAGTCTTTCTTCAAAAATGCTTCTGAGTAGAATTGATCTTCCAGCCTTTTGGTGAATGGTCAAGTCTGTTAACAGTTTGCACCACCCAGAGACTCTTCATAGAAAATACTGGGCCTCAAATT
The DNA here is from genome assembly GCF_000299155.1 of Elephantulus edwardii. Taxonomy (NCBI): domain Eukaryota; kingdom Metazoa; phylum Chordata; class Mammalia; order Macroscelidea; family Macroscelididae; genus Elephantulus; species Elephantulus edwardii. Next base: position 632,253 of record NW_006400108.1, on the reverse strand, counting down.
AGAAAGTTGTAAGCAGAATGCCTTTGCTGTGGGTACAGAGTGACAACTGGGTGAGGCTTGCAATGCTGTGGACCTACCTTAGAGATGTGGGTAGAGAGCTTGTGCCCTGGTTTGGGGAGACTGTGGCATTGCACACCCTTAAGTGCCTTTACCTGGTGGCATTCTTTCTATATTGCCTCGTATAGCCTTCCATCATTGCAAGACAGACTCCTACTGGTGTTCGTTCCGTCTCAGTGAATACCATTCAGAGGGCTGTCCCACATGCTGTTCTTAGATGCCCACGTCTGCACCTTTTTACCTTATTGCTTTGTGTAGCTCAAGGTCCGACTTGGTTGAGCAGGGCCTTTGTCAGTGGTGCTAAGTGGATGTTCACATTGATCCATTCTGGGAGACAGCAAGCAAGCTGTTGGAGACCTTCAATACTTGTTCTTGCTTTGCCTGTCACAGTGCTGTGAACTCTGGCAGCGTCTACTTGCTGTGTGTTGGAAATGAAGGTGTCTGCCTATACAGTTCCCCAACCCACAGGAAGAGTTCCATGAAATGATGGTTATGTATGGTCACTGAGTATTGTAAATAGTTTGCTGTCAGCTCCTGCCTGAAATATTGGCAGTTCAAATCCATGTGTCACAGCACTGTGAAAGAAAAGACCTGGCTGTGCTCCCATAAAGGTTACAGTCAAGAAACTTGTGTGATTTTTATGGGGCCATTCTACTCTGTAATACGTGGATTCTGTGAGCTGGAATCTGATGAGGAGTGTATTTTTTTGTTTTCTCATGAAATCACAGAGCCCTCAACAAATGCTGAGTGTTAGCATCCTGGGTAGTTGTGTAAAAATTACTGAGTCCTTATATTTTCACTTTTTTAAGTCATGTGTGAGTCTATCAGCTGCTGTTATGACTTTTGAGGTGGTGTCTTGCTAAATTGAGATCTGTTATAATTTTGAAAGTCAAGGGTGATCTAGGAGATTATGACTTGAGAGCACATCTTATTTTAACTTTTAAAAGCACATCTTTGCTGAGGACTAAAGTAGTAATCTGGAGAAGCACAATGACTTCATCTAGAACTTGGTTACCGAAATGCCTGTTACATAATTGTCTTTCATTTCATGGATAGAGCTGAGCTTAAGTTAGCTTACAAAGTTTTTAATAAACATTTTTTAGTAAACTTTTTTAATTATAAGAGGACAAAATTTGGGGTAATATTCTCATTATTTTATACACACAATTGTTCATCTTGTGCCAACTTTAAAAATTAAATAAGTCTCTTAAAAGCAAGAATTGCTGTTGATGGAGATGCTGACGGATCTCCATGTAGAAGTAGGGCAGCCGCTGTGATAATTATGTTATCATCTCCTATCATTAAAGATTCTATTGAAAGAAGTTTATAAATTGCTCCTCTTTTAAGATAAACCACCCTATATTAAGGCATCAATGATATGGTGCAGAATTAAATTAAAATCTCATAAAATGAAATATGTTTTATATTAGCTGTGTGACACTTAATTTGCCTCTGAATGAGGAGAGGAAATCACAAATTAACCTGCCTTTGTTTTTCCAACCATGGCTTATTAGGTGTTAGAACAACTGCAATTACAGGCTAATAATAAACCACCAAGCCTTATAAATATGTACGGAAATAGGTCCCTGTGTGTTAAAGAAACCAGCTTGTTAAATGGATTGCTTTTCGTTTATCCTTTTTATACTCAATGTTATCCACAATTGTTGGTTAGACATTGTAGAAACAGAGTGTTTAAAAATATTATGAGTAATTCTAACTTCCTTTCTTAAATAAAAATCATGAATTTAGATTCATAACTTGCAGATTTTTATTTATGGTGGAATAAGAGTTTCCTTACCCATAACCACTCAACAATTGTAAATTGGAGTCACCTTCTCTCTTTCTCGGGTAACTTGCTGTGACTACAAATTCTGTTTTGTTAAGTCAAACACTGACAAGTACAGTGCTGCTCATTCTATTATATTGTTGAGATTTCTTGTTTGTTGGTGACAGAGTATGTATACACATAGTGGAGGCAGTATTTTAGGTATATATTTTTACTTGTTGATTATCTCTGTATGATCATCGTATTCTCAGGGAGTGAACTATGTTCCAAGCTAACTTGTGTGTTTTTAAAATTTGACTTGGAATTTCAACATTGGAGTGTTACACCTCCACCTTAACCCTGCCATTGCTTTGTTGCAGAGTGCAGTTGTATTTTGTAGTGATTACCTTCTGTAATACATTATTTTGCATTTTAATAGTATGACTTAAAAATATTTTTCTCCCTTTTGTGTCAGACCTCATTTAAGCATAATACAATTCCTTTTAAAAAGTAGCTGTGATTTAAATGTATTATTTATCTTATCTCATTGCTTTTGAGTTGGCACCCACTCATAGCTGACCCTCCAGCGGGTTTTCTAAGGCTGTAATTTGTACAGGAGGAGATTGCCCATCTTTCTCTCAAGAGCCACTGGTGAATTTGAAACCACCTAAGAAACACCACCTTTAGATTAGAAGCACAAACCTATGGATGGGAGTCAATTATAAAGTAGTTTTAAATTCTAACTTGATTTTGTTAATTCCAGATTTTTACTTAGGAAAATGTCTACTTTTATATATGCTCTTTCTGAATTAATACTTTCTGACTTCTGATCAACCTGATTGTTTTGGACTGTCCACTTTCTTCATAATGAGAGAGCTTTTTCACTTTTCTGATTTAATGGATCTTCAGTAATCCATCAGAATCCTTCCAGCCCTGCCCTTCTTTTTGTCAGTTGCCATGAGAACCTCACTTGTTATATGCAGGGATGTAGATGATCAGTACTGTGTCCCATACCAACTTCCTAGAAGCCTTGGCCATCTGCTTTACTGATCCATTTTGGAAAAGCCAGCTTTTCCTGCTATAGGGAAATGGGCATGCATATTCTGCAGTTCCTTTTTCCTAGAATAAATCTAACTTGTCTCAAATTTACCTCATTCCCCCTGTATCCCAGTGGAAGTGGCCCAGCTCCCAGCATCTCTGGGCAAGGCCTCAATCTCAAGTGAACCATTAATAATAGCTGTAAATAGTTGTTGTGAGGTATCATTGTGTCATTGTTGATTCACCTTAAAACATGTTACTGGGTTTCCTGGGCTGGGATGTTTCTTGGGTTGGTGTTTTTAAAATGTCGATCCTTTTCTCCCTTTTTATAAAAATTTTATTTGACTGAAAATTTAGAAGTTATACTGTGATTTCATTGAGCCATTCTTAGGCATTCTGTTTTATAACATTAATTAAAATGGATTAATATGATTAATTATAGTGTTTAATCAAACCCTTACATATTGTCTTTCCCCATTGTTGTGTGCCACTGAGTCAGAACCAGGGCATTGTTGACTCTCCAGGAGGTTTTCAGAGGTGGAAAATCACAAGGAAGGAGATAGCCAATTTTCTCTTGCAGAGATGCTGGTAAATTCAAACTTTGTACGTTTGGGTTTGCAGCACAACTCCTTACCACTGTTATGGTTGTGTACCTCAAGTCTGAACTGAACCATTACCCATAATTACTGCAATTAATTACATGGAGGTGATCACCCATCCTTCTCCCACTGTGGACTCTTAATTGAATGCCTTTGGGGATTGCAGTGCAGCTTCTTGCCCTAGCCCACCAGAGCTCCCTAGGCAGCAATACTTATGGGAACGTACTGCCCTTTCTTTTTCTATGCCTTGGAACAGGTGAATGAATTCACACTCCCAACCTTTGCTTTAATAGGTGTTTTAACCCTGCGCATCACAGATCAGAGGAGGGTTTTGCTGTTAATGATTGTTGACCACATTTTATGGGTGAGAATGGGAAATGAGCAGCAAGTTTGTAATATAAGTATTTTTTCAAAGGCAAGGAAAATACTGGGATATAGGCCATTATGGTAAAACTTAGAGAAGAGTGAGTATATGGCTAGAGCTACCAAATCTCTTCCTTCTTTGAATGCACAATCTTTCTTGTGGTAGATACTATCGGGGATGCTTAGGATATTTGTTGTAAAACCTCCTTAAATATAGGCACTTACTTAAAACCTGGACTCATAAAAGCCATAATTATCTCATTTCTTTCATTCCCAGAAATGCCTCCAGTGAAATACAAATGGAACAGAACATAGTAATTGTATCTGAGAGCATGACTCCCACCCACTGTCTCTGACTCTTAATAATAGTAATAATAGAACAGAGTATAACTGTCTTGCAGACTGTAAATCTTTATAGAAACACACTCATCATTCTCCTTCAGAGAGGGTCCCTTTGGTTGGCAGTGCAACACTTACTAACAGTGTGCTCCAACTTCTGACGTAACCTTCAAAACCCACTGATACTAAGTCAGTCCTGCTGGTGGTAATCCTCCATCAGGCTTCCAAGGCCTGATCTTTTAGGGAGCAGACTGCCCATCTTCTACCCTGTACCAGCTGGAGCATTAGTACTGCCTGTTTTTAGATTAGCAGCTATCTTACACACCACACCAAGAGGGTTTTGTCCTGATGTAACTAGATAGAATTACTTTAGTAGTATCATTTAATATTAATAATTTTTAAAAACTGTCAAACTGCCATTGAGTGAGAACCAACTTATAACTAACTGCCCAGAGGCTTTAGATGGCGTGAGAGGAGAGTTACCCATCTTTCTCCCTCAGAGCAGTTGATGGGTTCAAACCTCTGTCTCTGAATTGGCAGCACAACTCCTTACCCACTAGAGATTCCTGAAGTTAATAAAGGGAAGTAATTTTCCCTTCTATTTATCCTCAACAATAAACTTTATTGAGATTGGTAAAATGTAATGGCTCTCTATTATATCAAATACTGAGCTAATGCTGTATATGCCTTCTTCCCTCTTTAAAACAAAAAAAAACAAAAGGAAATTAAGAAGCTCCCTTCTCTCATTGTATTTCTTTTTTTATTA
>NW_006400108.1:619534-622123 GCF_000299155.1 Elephantulus edwardii | reverse complement strand
TATCTCTGGATTGGAAATGATGATCTTGTTAATATTTCTAGCCTTAAGCTTCTTTGTTCTTTTGGCAGTCTGTGGGGTATTCAGTTCTCTTTGCTAACACTAATTCAAAATCACAATTTCTTCCTCAGTCTTTCTTCTTTATTGTACAATTTTCACATGGGTATGAAATAATAAAAATACCTTGACTTAGCTCAGTTACACCCTAGTCTTCAAAGTGAAATCATGGCTCTTTAGTAACATATTAAAGAGGTCCTCAGCAGCACATTTACTCAATAGAATATGCTATTTATTTTCTTGACTCCTGCTTTCTATGAGTGTTAGTTGTGGATCTAAGTAAAATGAACTAATGGACAACTTCAGTATCTTTTCTCAGGTTATTGTGATATTGCTTGTTGGTCCACTTGTGAGGATTTGTGTTTTCTTTATATTGAGGAGTAATCCATATTGAAGGCTATAGCGTGTGATCTTCTTTACTCCTTTCCAGTTTCAGAAAGTAAGATCGTGTCATTCACATAATGCAAATTATTGATCAGTATTCCTCCAATCCTAATGCCATTCTTCTTCTTTATATAGTCCAGGTTCTCAAATTATTTGCTAAGCATACAGATTGAATAGGTGCTGTGAAAGGATAAAACCCTGTTGCCCACTTTTTCTGATTTCAAACCATGTAGTGTTTTCTTGTTCTGTTAGAATAAACAGGTTCCACATGAGCCTGATTTAAGTGTTTGGAATTACCCTTCTTCTCACAATAATTCATAATTTGTTATGACCCACACAATCAAATGCCTTTATGTAGTCAATAAAACACCGATAATCATCTTTCTGGTATTACATGCTTTCAGCCAAGATCCATCTAACATAATTAATTCTTTGACCTTGTCTGAATCCATCTTAAAATTCTAGCTATTATGTGTCAATGTCCTTCTCCTAGCCATTTTTTAAACAATCTTCTATAACATTTTTCTTGCATGTGATAATATTATTTGATAAGTTCCTTGTTTTTTTTTTAGATCACCTTCTTTTTGAGAACAAGAACAATTATGGTTGGCTAGGTATCGGTCTTCCAAATTTCTTGGTGTAGACTAGTCAGCACATTCAGAGCTGCATATACCAGCTGAAAAACTTCAGCTGTTATTCCATCAAATTCTGGAGCCTTACTTTTTGCCAGTATATTGGTTCTTGGTCATAATTTGCTTCCTAAAATGATACAGTGTGTCCAATTATATTTGGTATAGTGACTCTGTATTCTTACTATCTTCTTTTTATGCTTCCTGTATCATTTAATATTTTGCCCCAAGAATTCATCAGTGTTGCAACTTGAGGCTTGACATTTTCTTCATTTCTTTCAACTTAAGAAATCTTACTTTTCTTGTGATTTTCTAACTGCAGGTCTTTGCACATTTCGTTATAAAACTTTGCTTTGCTATCTTCAGCTGCTTTTTGAAATCTTTACCAGCTCTGTTTTAATAATTTCTTTCTCTTGCTTTAATTTCTCTATTCAGAATCTCTTCTGACATTCATTTTGGTGTTTTCTTTCTTCAATATCTCTTTAATCACTTTTTTTGCTTTCTTTATGCATAATGTTCTCGATTATATCCTACATCTTGTAGTACACATAAATAGATACTATTTAGGTCATTTTAATGGTCCCTTGTTTTTCGAGCCACTGCTTCTGCCATATTTTTCTTTGGGTTTTTTTTTTTCTCCTTTTTTTTTCTGTTGTTGGAATCTGTCACCTTATGCACACTTAGAACTCACGGATCACACAAGAGTCCACAATAAGGTTGCATAGTGGAATATACTTGGGGCAGCAGGAGAAGTGTGGGGGGATTGGGTCCCAGGGAGGGAGTGTTTCTTTTACTTTCAAAAGAGAGGAGCTAAGTAAGGGTGGGGTGGCTGGGCAGGGAGAGAAGTGCAGCAATGAATGAATGAAAATCCAAAATCTCTGTAAATGCTCATTAAAATGATTTTTAAAAATACTAAAAAAAAAAGAACTCACAGATCTAAAGCTCAATTATAACCTCAGATCATATTGTTTTGTTATTGTTGTGTTCTCTTGAGATAGAACCAACTCCTAGTTGACCATCTAGCAGGTTTTCAAAGGCAGTACATTGCATGATAAAAGATTGTCTGTCCTTCCCCCTCTGTACAGCTGGTGGATTAGAATTGTGTGCCTTTGGGATTGTAGTGCAGCTTCTTAAAGCTAGGCCACCAGATTAGAAATACTTTTTAAAGTTCTAAATTTTCTCCACTATCATCTTATTTCCCTGCTACTAAATCAGTCACTCTTTCTAGAGATCCTCCATCTCCCTTATGTGATGTGATACCATTTAATGTCTCTCTCTTACCTCTTCCTGCTTCCCAGCCCTTTCTGCGGAGTGAAATGATCAAAATTAGCAGTCATGAAAGGGCCAACTAAGAATATAGAGAACTAAGAGAGAAGGGGGAAAGGTGAATTTACAGGTTATATATTAAAGTGTATAATAGTGACAGTTGTTGTTGTTGTTGTTATGTGCCGTTGAGTCGTTTGCGACTCATAAGCGACCCTATGCACAACAGCCCTAAACTCTGCTCTATCCTGTGCCGACC
>NW_006400108.1:618085-619149 GCF_000299155.1 Elephantulus edwardii | reverse complement strand
TGCTGGTGCCAAGAGTGTTGACTGTGGAGCCGAGCAAACTGAAGCTGTGAACAATCTCAATCTCTTTGCCATCCATCCTGACACTGCCAATTGGTCCAGTGGTGAGAATCTTTGTCTTGTTGACATTGAGCCTCAGTCCATACTGAAGGCTGCAGCCGGGAAGCTGTGCACTGGGGAAAGTCACCTTGGATAACAGCGAAGAGGCATCTTTCAGGTACACAGAAAAGCCGGCGGGACAGCGTGCTCCTGGGTGGAAGGGAAGCCAGGAAGCTGCGCACTGGGGAAAGTCACCTTGGATAACAGTGAAGAGGCATCTTTCAGGTACACAGAAAAACCGGCGGGAGAACGTGCTCGTGGGCGGAAGGGAAGCCAGGAAGCTGCGCACTGGGGAAAGTCACCTTGGATAACAGCGAAGAGGCATCTTTCAGGTACACAGAAAACCGGCGGGACAGCGTGCTCCTGGGCGGAAGGGAAGCCTGGAAGCTGCACACCCTCGGCCAGAAAGGAAAACATAATCTACACAGGAGTTCTACAGGACACGTCACCTTCCCTTGGAGACAGTACAACTAAACTTAAGAGACACTGGTCAAAAGAAAAAAAAGTGTCAGCAGTTGACGTGTTTGGAATCACAGAAGCCAAGAAAGCTTAAGATACAAGCTGTCAGATCATGGGTTAGACAATGGAAGATATTTTCTGAAGGGACTTGGCAGATGTGAAGGGTTATCCTGGTGGAGGGTCGAGCTGGGAAATAAGTGGGTCAAGGCACTGGGTTAGGGGTGCGGTCAACACTAATAATAACTAATGCTTAACTCCACAGTAAGGGATTTATCTTTCACTGCTCCACAAATTATACTCCTCTAAATCTGAACATTCAGATTAAGACTAGGAAGAAGGAAGACTCTGAGAAGAATGGGAATCCCAGAACACTTGATCGTTCTAATGCGAGACTTGTACTTGGACCAGGAGGCAGTCATCAGAACAGAGCAAGGGAACACTGCATGGTTCAAAATTGGGAAGGGCATACGCCAGGGATGCATCCTATCTCCATACCTTTTCAACCTATA
>NW_006400108.1:616572-617985 GCF_000299155.1 Elephantulus edwardii | reverse complement strand
GTATATTCCCAGTAGTGGAATTGCTGGGTCAAATGGTATCTCTATTTGCAACTTTTTGAGAAAGCGCCATACTGCTTTCCACAGGGGTTGCATGTCACATGAAGGAAAATAACATCTGCATATTCGTGTTTGATAGGCTAAGTCCTTGCCTACGTTATAATTACTCCTGTTAGGATTCCAGCTTGGCTTTGAGTCACAGTGACTCAATGTAGAAGAACAAAAGCCTGCAAGTTCTTGGACAATACCCACAATTTTGCTGTGTTTTAAGCCTGTCTTTGCAGTCATCGGGCTAGTCCATCATCTTGACCATCTACTTTCCCAAGCATGAGGTCTTTCTATAAGAATTGGTGCTCTTTTGACCCTTCCTTGCTCTTCCCGGACCCTCCCTGCTCTCCCCAGACTCTCCCCGCTCTCCCCTCCCTGGGCCCTTCCCTGCAGACCCTCTGCCTCAGTGGTCCCTCTGCTCTGGGGAAGATGAGGTGGCCACATTCCGACCTGCCCTTCTCCAGGCACAAACACCCGCACAGCGAGCGGCTGGAAACCGCCAGCCTGCTTCCTTCTAGGATATTCCGGGAACAGGACAAAAGTATCGCCTTAAATTTTCTGTGCAAGAAATTATCCAAAAACAAATCAAAGAAGTCCCTTATCTTCCAGCTGGACAAGATACTGCGCCAGCAGTCAACTTTACATTTAAAGGAGAAATAGGAAAGAACCCAGATAAAGAAGATAACGCATTTTATCAAAGACTCAAGTCGATGAAGAATCAATAGAAGAACAAAATATTCCTGACAGTTTTGGAAATGTATCTCCAGAAATGAAGCCAGTTCAACATTTAGCCTGGGTTGCCTGTGGTTATATAATATGGCAGAATTCTACTGAAAATACAAGGTATAAAATGATAAAAATTCAAACTATCAGGCAAGTGCAAAGAAATGACGACTTCATTGTATCAGACTACCCCATTCTACTGCATGACATTGCATTTCAGGAGATTATTCCTTGGCAAATGCAAATTCTCTGGCACCCACAATATGGCACAAAAGTGAAACATAATAGCCGTCTACCAAAGGAAGCACAACTGGAATAAACCATGATCCAAAAACTGGGGTGAAGTGTTAACATGCTTACTGATGATGTCTGTGACAATCTGCATTTATATCCAGCTTAATCCTAAAGTGTCACTTTGTATAAATGTCTTGTTTACATTACTTTATAGTACAGAACTACGAATTCCATAATGAAAAGTTAATTTAATAAAAGTATAGTCCAATGTATAATCCAAAATAAAAAGTTTCCATCCTAGTTTAAAAAAAAATAAAAATAGGTTCCTTTTTATAACATACCCAAAGTATTTAAGAGAAAGTTTCATCATCCTTGCTCTACAGAGTGCTCTGGGTATGTATCTTCAAAGAC
>NW_006400108.1:590522-608999 GCF_000299155.1 Elephantulus edwardii | reverse complement strand
TGATTGGCACAGGACAGAGCGGAGTTTAGGGCTGTTGTACATAGGGTCGCTATGAGTCACAGGCGACTCGATGGCACATAACAACAACAACAACAACAGGAAGAAGGATTTTCCACCCTCTTCTGAAATAGCAGGCCTCTGAAAACCCTATGTAGTAGTGACAATAGCTAATATTTTTTAGGATTGATGATAGGCTAAGGCACCACATGTTGCAAATAATTAATCTACATTACTGCTTACCAAAATGCTAGAGATTGCAGTCTGCCCATAGAGCTCTCAGAAGGCTGGGAATCTGTTCTGAACAATCAGCCATTGAAATGCTGTGGCACGCAGCTCTAGTCTGACAAGTGTGCGTTTGCCAGGAGTTGTAGTCACCACTATACATCGTCTTTGCTGTGGAGTAGATGTGGTTTGAAAGACTTCACAGGAATTTTCTTTTGTGTTATTTACAGTGATGGTGTGATGAATTAATTATGATTTGCCTCAGTTTAAAGATTGAGATTTAAACCCTGCATCAGACTCTGTATATTTTGTTTTGACCTCCATATTCTACTGGTGAAAATGAACACTCTAGTTATCTTCATGGGAAGAGTCAAGATCATTCTAACAAAACCTAATAGAAAATTCTAGTGTCAGTGTGTTTTTTGTCTACTCTGTGAATTCCTTAACTAGAAGGATGTATTTGGGTCCAAATATGGGAGAGTATGAGAGAGCCATAAAGAATTATACTCAAGAGTTTTGAGCCAAGAAATTTATCAATAGAAAAAGTTGAAAGAAACATTATTATTTGTTTCTGTAGCATTTATGACAGCAAACAACCAGGTTGTTTACTTGTTCAGCCACAGAAAGTGGCTTAGTAAATTGTGATACATAAATTTGGTAGATTCTTCACCAGCACTTAAGAATCACACTTATCAGATATGTTTTCCATGAATTGTTATCTAAAATGAGTTTGCAAACTATGGCCCCTGGTCAAAGTTTAGTCTTCTTCCTGTTTTGGTAAATAAAATTCTTCTGCACTCTGTTATCTAAGGGAGCCAGCATTGACTGCTTAAAGGTTTGAATCCATCCAGAGGACTTCGGAAGAAGGATCTGGTGATCCACTTCTAGGGAGAAAGTAGTTATTGGGAACCTTATTGTTCATAGTCTACTCTGACATACATGTTGTTGTTGTTAGGTGCTGTTGAGTATAGCACCATCTTCACACTTCCGGGTACACAAGAGCTCACTGCAGTTGTCTCCATGTCGATCCACCTACTTGAGGGTCTCCCTCTCCTTCACTGACTTATATGTAGTCACCACAAACCAAAATCTGTTGACTACTGTGGTTCATTTTTCCTCTTCTGATTTCTTTTTTTCCCCCTCTTCACAGATTTACATTTATATTTGCACAGAACATAAATATAGTCACAGTTGTGATACATTTGCATCGTAGAATGCAAGAAGGTATTTTTTTTTTAAAAAAAAAGAATTCCCTTTTTGAGGGTTACCCCTGTGTTTACATTCAGTGTTTTTGTGAAGGGACAGACTGTCTGACCGTCCTTCCTTCAGTGAGCTGAGATTACACTCATTTAGCCTCTTCTGATTTCTGGTGACAACTTTCACTCTGCACTAGAGTTTTGGTGACCCTGCTGCTAACCAAAAGGTCTGTGGGAGAAAGATGAGTTAGTCTTCTTTCAAAATTATTTAAAGCCTCAAAAATTGTACGGAGCAGACGGTTCTGCTCCGCTCTTTGAGTTACTGTGAGTTGGAAACAACAAAACAGCAATAAATGGGGAGGGTAAGAGCTGAATAATCATGGCAGAGACAGAATGGTCTTCAGAACCTCTGGCCTCAAAGCTTGTCAATTCCTGATTCATCTCCAGCCTCAGGCTTTATGGCTTTTTCAGCTTTTTTTTTTCCTCACTCTTTTTCATAACTGGCACCATTCATCCTGTTTCCATTTACAAGCTTTCTGCCTGGTATTTCTTAAGTTTTTCATTTTATATTATGTCAGTTCAGGGTAGAAAATAAGTTTTATAATTTGGTAATTATTTTTCATGATTAACTTAGAAAGTTAAAGCTTTACTAATTTTGAAGAACCAAGTTAGACCGCCTCTGTGCATTGTTCTCAATAAAAACATGAACAATGTCAGTCCATTTCAATTCCTAAATTTTAAAAAATCAATTAATGAGCATACATTTAGACCAACCAGTATATACTTTACTTAGCAGGTAAGAAATTAACAAACAAATACCTTATACTCAGAGGGCATGGTGCTTATTTCTGTTTTGAAGTCGTTCTAATGACTAAAATACTGAATTTGGTCATCAGTTGCAGAGAAAGCAAAGCTGTAATTATGGTACATATTCAGAGAGTGAGCACCAGGCTCATGGGTAAAATTCCTGCATTCTTTGTGCCTCGCTCAGCAGTGCTCATCTGGGGAGCAGATATTGACTGTGGTATTCACGTTCATTGAACCAGAACCTGCCAGACTCTATAGAGACTGCTGTCAGACCTGTTGCTGGGGCCTGGAAGGTACTGGACTGTAACAGACTTTTTTTCTTTGACTACAATGCTTCCACTCATGTTAAGCTGGGCTTCAAATAAAACAGAAATTTACTGCCATTGTTTTATTATTTTTAAAAAATATACTTTTTTGCAAAAAAAAAATAGACTAAATTTGTTATAAAGGGGTTAGTTTTATAAGATGAAGACTGCACAAATCAAGAGCTGCTTGCAGCTCTGTATATATGGCCCTTCCTCCCTCACATAGGTAACAAAACTCACTTTTTTTTCTGTCTAAACAAAGACATGCCATTTCTAGGGCTGCTTAGCAAGCCCAGCTTGTTGCCAGCTTCCCTGCAGGAATGGAACCTGACTACTCAAGGACGCAAACTGCCTGACGTTCATTCTATCTGCCATTGTCTTACCCACCCCCACCTCCAGCAAATGTCATGCACCAGAACATAAAATATTTGCCAAACCATATCTGTTAAGTTTTTAAAAAATTCTTAAACAACAAATAAGCAAGGCTTCCCCCCCTTTTTTTTTTTTTTTGTGAAACAGTAAATTAAGTAGAATAAAAGCAAGTCGCAGGAGGTAAATGAATTTTTATAATCTGCTGAGCCCTAAATAATTTACAGGTGATTGTTTTAAAAAATCTTTATTAGATGGGTACATTAAAACGAACCCGGAGAAAAAGAATCTTGGCTACTTTTAGTTTTGAAGTGGTTTTTATACATTGACTATCAGAACAGTAATGGGTATCTTTCTTTATCTTGCTGTAAATTATACTAGAAGAGATTGTCCTTCTTTCTCCCTCAGAGCCACTGATGGATTTATATCACCTGAGAGACACACCCATTCAGGTGGCAGCATATCTCCTTAGGGACTAGAGCACCAGAGCTCCTTACACTTTTCTTATTAAGTGTTGTCCAGGCTAACCTAAAACATAGGAACTTTAGTAACAACAGATCTGAATCTTACATTGTTCTGCTGTATCCTTACAATCTCTGATCCGGTCAACCCCTTTGTTATAGCCATTGTATTAGTCAGTCTTGTTAAATGTCCTTTTCTGACCCTTCACCTGTCCCGTCATGATGCCTTTTACAAGGACTGATACTTCCAGACAGCATGTCTAAAGTAAGTGAGACAAAGTTTCACCATAGTTGCCTTTGAGGAGCATCCTGATTGCATTATCTCCAAGATAGACTCATTTGTTCTTTAGGCAGTCCATGGGGTATTCAGTACTATTCTGTAGCACCACTAGTTAAAGGCCTTAACACTTTTTCTGTCATAATTATTCATTGGCCATTTTCAGATACATAGGAAGCAATTGAAAAGACTGTTGCTTGGGTCGGACACCCTTTAATCTTTAAATTTGGCACCCTTTAAATTTGACACCTATTGAATATTTTGGACGAGTCTTGGACCGCAGGTTTTCCTAATGCACATCTTTTGATTTCTTGACTACTGTTGCTATGAATGTTGATTGAGGATCCAAGTAAAATGAAATCATTGACAACTTCAGTCTTTTCTTCCTCTATGATGATGTTGCCCATTGGTAAAGCAATGAGGAATTTTGTTTTCCAGATGTTGCAATGTAATCCTCCAATCCTTATGCCACATTTCTTTGTCATATAGTCTAGTTTCTTGAATAATTTGCTCAATATACAGATTGAATAGATATGGAGAAAGGATACCTGGGTGTGCACATTTCCTGATCTTAAGCCATGCAAAGTTTCCTGCTTCTGTTCAGACAACAACAGCTTCTTGGTATATGGATAGATTTTACATAAGCATCATTCAGTGCTCTTGGGAGTCCCATTCTTTTCAGTGAGATCCATAATTTGTTGTGATGCACACAGTGAAATGCCTTTTCATAGTCAACAGAACACAAGTAAATATCTTTCTGGTGTTCTCTGCTTTCAGCCCTGATCCGTCTGACATCAGTAATGATACCCTTCATGTCTTGGCTTCTTCTAGATCCAAATTGAAGTTCTGGTAGTTCCTTATCTATGTATGTTCCAGACATTTTTGAACAATCTTCTTTATTATTTTAGTTGCATGTGATATGAATGATTTGTTTGTGACTTTGTTCTGTTGGAGAACCTTTTTTTAGGATGGGAACAAATATAGGTCTTTTCCAGTCAGTTGGCCTAGTAAGTATCTTCCAAATTTCTTAGCATAAATTAAATGAGCTCATCTGTTTTTTGAAAGATGTCTGTTGCTAGTCCATCAGTTCCTGGGGCCTTATTTTTTACCAATGCCTTCATGAGAACTTGAACTTTTCCCCATTACCATTGATTCTGATCATGTGTAACTTCCTGAAATGGTACAGAGTCAACTATTTCTTCCTGATACAGTAACTGTGTATTCCTTCCACCCTCTTTTGATGCTTCCTAACTCATTCAAGATTTTGTCTATTTATCAACTCCTTCAGTACTGTAACTGGAGGTTCTAATTTGTTCTTCAGTTCTTTATGCTTGAGAAATGCTGAGCATATTCTTTTGATTTTCTAGCTCCTGCTCTAAAACACTTCCTTATGTTTTTATTTGTCTTCTCAAATTGAACTTTGAGATCTTCTATTCATCTTTCTTACTACAGCATTTCTTCCTTTCATTTGGCTCCTTTTCAGAAGAGGTTTCAGAAACTATTCTGACATTCATTTTGACCTTTTCTTTCTTTGTGGTCTTTGTAATAACCCTCTACTTTCTTCATGGACGGTAGCCTTGATGTCGTTTCATAATTTGACTGGTCTTTGGTCATTTGTGTATGATACTTCATATCTATTCTTGAGGTAATTTTGCATTAATGTAGAATAGATTCAAGGTCACATTTTTATTCTTGTGCACTGTTTTATGTTTTTTCACCTTCAGTTTAAATTTTCACATGAGTAATTGGTGATCGTTTATACAGTCAGCTCCCACCCTATTTTTAACTGCTGATACTGAGCTTTTCCAGTGTCTCTTTCCAAAGATGTAATCAGTGCGATTCCTGTCATCACATGAGGCTTATGTATATCGTTTCTTTTTAGGTTTTTTGAAAATTGTGCCTGTAATAAAGAAATTATTCATAGTACAAAATTCTGTTACGTGATCTCCAGCTTAATTTCTTTCATTAAGGCCTTATTTTCTAACTACCAATCCTTCTTCTTTGTTTCCATCTTTTACATTCCAGTCACCAATTATTATTAAAATATATTGACTAGATGTTTAATCAATTTCAGACTGCAAAAGTTGGGAGGCGTCCTCAATTTCTTGATCTTTGTTTTAGTGGTTAATGTGTGTATTTGAATAATAGTTGTAGTAATATGTCTTCCTTATATGCATATTAATATCCTGCACAGCATTGTACTTCGGATAAATCCTGAAATGTTCTTTTTGACTATGAATTCAACACTATTCTTTCTCAGTTCATTATACCCAGGAAAATAGAGCTTATGATTGCCTGATTAAAACCGGCCAATAGTAAATACCTTCACTGGATGGTACATAACAATAATACCTAGAGTACTGGTCTTTATACATTCCACTTTATTTTTAGCAACTTCCAGTTTTCCTACTTTTCATGTTACAATTATTAAAGGATGCATGCAGAAATTTCTCTTCATTGTTTAGTGGATTGTTTGGGGTTTCCTCGGCCACCCCCCTCTCCCCCGAGTTCTCCTAGTACTCCATCTAACAATGTACCTCTGTTACTCATAGGGTTTTTGAAAGCCTGTTATTTCAGAAGTGAATGGCCATCCCTGCTTCTTAATCCATCTTGTTCTGTAATCTCCAATCATGGCTGACCCTGCTGCTGTTTTAAATACTTTCATGTGCTTACTTTCAATAGTTGCATAGCGTGCAGCATCACTGCAACATGCTAGTCATCTCAGTACAGAAGACTGCCAGATAAGAGCTGTACCCAAAACAGTGAACCTTTAAATAACCAAGAATACAGATATCATAAAAGAAACATCCATGCTATAGAACATAGAAAACAAACTATCTGGTCAGGGACAGTTGGGATGTCCAGCCAGTTTGGAGTTTCTGCTCATCTGGGTGATAACTGAAGCCCCAAGAAGTAAGCCAGCTCACAAGTAGCATCTCTTTTGGTCCAGTATAGGTCAAAAGGTGGAACACCAAGCCTGGAGCACAGGCTAATCGACCGGGCTAAAGATGGTATCTTTGCCAGTCCAAAGGATGGGTGTAGGTGGGGTGCCCAGTCAAAGATGGCTAGCATTTACACCGTTACTGCAGAACTGACATATCTCTGTTTGGCCATGGAATGTTTTGAGTGAGGGTGCATAGAAAGAGAGAAGGGCCACAGTCAAAGGAGATGTCTCGACTAATTAGAGAGCTGATTATAACCCACATAGGGCACTCCCTGCCGATGCCAAGAAGGAAGTTCCAAGAACTTCTGGTTGTAGATATAAGGAGTTGGACATGGCCTGACATACATCTGGGTATTGCAGAGGATTGTGGATTGGAGAACTCTCCCTTCACCCCCCCCCCACACCCAGTGAGTAGAGTTGGGGGGGGCTGTGTAAGGAACATTTTTCCTGAATTTTCACTCCATGTGGATAGCAGCTCAGGATGGCTGCTTTATGCTGTTTATGGTTCTGTGTTCTGTTGCTCTCCTTACTCAGTGTTTCGATTCAGTTTCACAAAATCTTCAGCTGTTGTAGATAAAGCTATCACCCCCGTCCTGGGTTTCTTGGTTTCCATACCACATGGATAGCTGTTCAAGATGGCTGTGGTGTGCTGTTTACAGTTATGAGTTTTGTTGTTGTCCTTATTTGAGGTTTCAATTTAGTCTCTTCCCTTAGTATTTGAAATACTTCCTCATCTTTGCTTCTTAAACAATGAGTTGAAGAATTCTTGTTTCTGTTATCCTTGATTTTTTTGTGTGTCTTAGGTACAGAGGTTTGAACTGACGTCTGCCTAGTCCACCATCTTGTATATACAGAGAAGTTGTTGTTGTTTTGTACCATTGAGTTAGAACCAACTCATAGCTGACCCTCTGGTAGGTTTTCAGAGACAGTTAATCACAGGGGAGGAGATTGCCCATTCTTCTCCCACTGAGCAGCTGGTGGCCTAAAACTGTGTTCCTTTGTAATTGCAGTGCAGTTTCTTACCACCAAAGCTTCCTATTATCATTATAATATCAGAATGAAACTGGACGATGCTAATATCTAAACACATTATCTAACATGGTGGATTTGTTTGCTTGCGGTAAATATATTATTCTGTACTTTCAGTATAAATGTATATGTGTACACACATACATACACGTGCACTCAAATGCAGTGTTGATTTCTGCCACTTTCTCTTGTGGTAATCTCAGCCCATCTTCAGGATCAGCCAATAAAATAGACCTCATCTTCTCTCTTAATGGATATTATCAAGAAGAGGAAATTAGCCTCAAGTGTTACAAATTGTATTAAAGATCAAGATGCAGTCACTTCAGACTTTTAAAATTTGCCTTGTTTCTGGACTTTACTGACATGTGGAGAATACATTAGGAAGAATAGCTAAAATGAAGATTCTGCTAGATATCTGAGAGTTCCAGGTCTGGAGAACTCAGCCACCTGCAGGAAGAATCAAGAAGCCCTTTGGAGATTCTCCATATATCACAGAGGATTTAGCCATACTATCAGAGGATTTGGGTGAGGCCATTTCCAAAGTGGAAGTCCTCAAGCACTTGAGAGTTTCTCTTAATTCCCTGGAACATGAATAGCCAGTGGTGTCATGCATGCGTGTGACTTGAGTGTTTCATGCACTTTGGAATGCCTTACCATTATCTGCAAAACAATGGGTGGATAACTCAGAAGACCATGCCAAACTAAATATTTCCTCTCTTCCCTCACCTTTCAGCAACTTTTAACCTGAGCACAAGTACGTAGTTTTTAGTTACTGAGGTTATTGTTTACCATTTCTGTGCTTACTAGGGGGGAGGAATTGTGGAGTTGCGTTAGAAGGAATGTGAAGAAAAGCCTACCCTCATCCCTTCTCCGAAGTGTATTGGAAAGAATCATCATTCTTTGCACTGTTTACTTTGCAAGGGTTTTCTTTGATGAGATCTTTGTCCTGGGCACCTACTGGATTCTCAGTGTACTCAAGCTTTAGAAAGGCGATTGGCCCTTCTTTGTTTTCTTTGTTGAACTGTTTATTTTTGCTTTCTTCCCACGAGGTTCCCTGGCCTTGCTCTGACAACGCTTTTCTTCATGAATTACATTCCTTGAAGCCACAAGTCTCCTAATTCTTCCAGTCCATTTGATTTGGTCCTGTGTGATTAGTCCATCGCTCCGGCTTGCTATTGGTCTTCGCCAAGCAAAGTGCTTGCTAAGTGCCTCTAACATGGAGATCTAAAGACATTTTTTAACTTCACTGTGAGCAGGCTAGGGCCTCACTCCGGATGAATGGTGTTACTACTCCTGATCATCACTAGCATTAAAATGATTTAACACACTAAGTCACTGAGTTTCCTATCAGTGCAAATAAGGCTATTGAGGAGTGGGGTTCAGGTTACTATAATCATACCTAGTTTAATAATACAAATGGTCCTGAGTCGGGTAGGAGGGGAGCCTATTAGCTTTAAGTTAAATTAACTTTTAGAAGGAATTTTATCCTCTAGTTAGAAATAATAAAATTAATAATAAAAAGTATTCTGATGCCCTATTCACAGATACTACATTTACTTGTGCATATATGTTATGGTCCTCTACTGCTCATAGGAATGTCAAAACAAAGATCTTAGCACTGGACCAATAGCCAACATACTGAAAGATGAAAAAAAGATTGACACTGTTAACAGCTTCATCTTACTTTGATCTACAGTGAACTGGGAAAATACTCCATTAGGGAACCTCTCCAAATTACTGAGAGTAATGTTGTGAGTTTGAGAACTAAGGTGCTTCTGACCATGGTCTTTCTGATCACTTGCTATGCATCTGAGAGCTGGACAATGAATTAGGATGACAAAAAAAGAATTGATGTCTTTAAGCTGTGGTGTTGGAGAAGAGTGCTGGACATCCCATGGTCTGCCAAAAGAACAAACAAATATGTTTTGTAGAGGGTACAGCCCAATTGCAAAGCTGAGACTTCACTTCGCATACTTCAGACATGTAGCTAGGAGGGGCTGTTTCTTGGAGACAAACGTAATGCTCAGAAAGGTAGAGAATTGAAGAAGAAGAGGAAGACCTATTGGTCAATGGCCATTGATACCTGATTCTGTATGTCTCCTGACTGTGCTCCAATGGACAATATAGTGCCAGTGGCATGGTATGAAACATGCTAGGCTGTTCCAAAAGGTCAGCAGTTTGAATCCACCAACTGTTCCAGGAGAGAAAGTCTCCTCACATTTGTTTTTGTTATGTATCTAGTTGGAATCAACTCATAGTTAAAATTATCAACTTTGAGTATATATAATCTTTTTCCATTAAGGATAAGGTTGGGTACACTAGACCATGAGAGTACTATTATCATGAGTTTCAAAGTGCTATTGAGACTTAAGTCTGTTCACACATCTCTTTTGATGGACCTCTTCCGTAAAGCCAGTTAACCAACTCTTTTTGTAATAAGTGTGGACAGATCTCAGTCAAGTTTTGTTCTTAAATTTTCTCTTTGCTAACAACCATCCTTAGATACTTTCCCTAACCTCTCTAGGCCTTTTTCTTTTAATCTGTGAAATAAATTAATTGAGTTAAATGATCCAGTGATCTAAGGTACATCATTAATAGTTAATTATTAATTATTGCAAAGGCATTGAAACTTTGTCTCACATTGGACATGTTTTCAGGAGGGGCCATTTCTTGGCAAAAGACATCATGCTGGGAGAGCAAGAGAAGATGATCTTGAATGAGGTGGACTGACACAGTGACTGCCGTAATAAGCCCTAGAGTGGCAAAGCTTGTGAGGATGGCCCAGGTGAGGGGTTCCGTTGCCCTATGATCTGTTTGACTGCACCTAGCAGCAACAACATTATTGTAAAAGTTAATAAATCATCCAGCATTTCCTCAGAAGAAAGACTTGAAAATATGGTTCAGTAAAGCTAACAGTCAAGACAACCATGTGTAGCTTAATTCTGCTTTCTAACAATTGGGGTCCCTATGCAGTGGGAGTGACTTGATGGTAACAGAGTTTGGTTTTTTGATAAGATTCTAATTCTTACGTCACTGTAATTATGGGGAAATTTATATTTATTGTTTCTTCTTTGTGTACATACACCCAGGAGTGGATTCTAGGGGAATATTGTGGCTCTATTTCTTTCCTTATGTGAAAAGCTGCTACGTCTTGCCCAAGTGTACTTATCTCCTCTCATATTCCCTTTGCTAAGTGAAGCTTTGAATGCCCAAAGCCTGTCATTTCATACACAAAGGAATAGTATTGTTGATGAGTCAGTTCCTACTCATAGTAATCCCACGTGGGTCAGAGAGGAACCGTGCTCCTTGGATTTTCAGGGACTCCTCTTTCAAAAGCAGATTGCACAGGCAAAGATTGGCAATCTTTCTTCCTTGGAGTGCTGGTAGATTTAAACTTTCAGAAAGGTGTTGCCTGGCCTGTGGCGTAGCAATACAATTCCCTACAGCTTCCAGAGTTCACTCAGCTTGAGCTGGGCAGTGCTAAATTGAAATAGGAAGCACTCTTATCTCAGTGGAGTTAGAGATTTTTTATACATGGACACAAAGGTTCATGATTCAACTCACCTTTGAAGTCTTTAAAAGGTGAAAGTAGGCCTTTTTGGCTTGTTGTTGTATATGATTGAGTCAGAACTAATAGATGACCCTCCAGCAGTTTTCAGAGGCAGTTTTGAGAGGGAGGAAATTGTCCATCTTTCTTCCATGGAGCAGCTGGTGGATTCAAAGTGCATACCTTTGGGTTGATTTTACCCCCTACGTGAATCATTGTTGTTAGGGCCCATCAAGATGAGTATAACCCATAACAACCCTGTGAACAACAGATTTTTAACCTTGTCCTATCCCGTGCCATTCTCACACCTCCTGACACAAAGGAGTGCATTGCAACAGTCACTCACCTGGTTGAGGGTCCTCCTCTCCTTCACCAGCCGTCTGCTTTTCCAAGCATTATGTCCTTTTCCAAGGTATAGCTCCTCCTAGCAACAAGCCCAAAATATGTAAGGCAAAGCTTCATCATCTTTATCTGCAAGAGCACTCTGGCTGCCCTCTCTGCAAGACATATTTGTTCTTTTGGCAGTCCATAGGATGTTTAGCACTGTTCTCCAACACCACAGCTCAAAGGCATCAATTCTTCTTCTGTCGTCCTTATTCAACGTCCAGCTCTCAGATGCATAACAAATGATGAGAAAGACCGTGGCCTGAATTAGACACATCTTAGTCCTCACATCATTACTCCTCAGTAATTTGGAGAGGTTCCTAACTGCATGTTTTTCCAGTGCAATATGTCTCCTGATTTCCTGACTTTGGGTATCAAGGATGTTAATTGTGGGTCCAAGTAAGATGACAGTTTCAGTCTTTTCTCAGTCCATCATCATGATGTTGCCTATGGGTCCAGTCGTAAGAATCTTTGTTTTCTTGCCATTGAGATACGATCCATACTGAAAGCTGCATTCTTTGATCTTCTGCAACTAGTACTTAAAATCTTTCTCACTTTTAGCAAGCAAGGTTATGTCATGCATAATGTTATTTTTATCCTAAGCTGGTTCCATCCATGTTCAAAGCTTTTTCATCATATTTGTTTCTTTTGATTGTGCTTTTGCAAAGTTGTGCTGATAACTTACACTGGAGTAGTCTTTTCTGCTATTATGACTATCCATTTTTCTGGAGGTGTTTTGGTTAATTTTTTCTTCTTTAACTTGCTGTGTCAGTAGGCCTCATTATCAGGGTGAAGAGCTTTTTTGAGTAGGTGTTTCTCAGTCAGGACAGAATGATAGTGATCAGCAGGATAAATTACATGTCCAGGAAACCAAAAGGAAGATGATCAGAGAATAAGATCATTGGTAAAAAATTATAAAGCCAGCATGGTAGTTTTGAAGAGAGGTGGAGATTGACTGATTTCAAGGAGCTGGCTCAGGTGCTTGTGGAGATGGACAAGTTCCAGGTCTGTGGGGTCAAATTTCATGAAAAAAGACATTATTAATGAGACCAAATTATCAGCTGGCAGAGTCTAAGAAGGCGTTGGTGACTGCAAGTTTTGGAGGCAGATGAAATGGAAGCCCAAAGAGTCAGAACTAAATTATGGAGGTCATGAGCCTGATATGGACTCTACAGAAGCGCTCCCACACTGTACCAGCGAGCCATATCTATATTCAGTCAAAGTAAGCCACATGCTGAGGAGACTTCTTCTTCAGATCAGGCTGATTAAATCTTCACAGAACCACCTCTTATCCTGCCTTCTTAACATCATGTTGTTGTTGTTGTTGATGTGTGCTTTAAGAACTGACTGATAGCTGACCCTCCTGTGAGTTTTCAGAGGAAGTAAATTGCAGGGGAAGAGATTGTCCATTCTTCTCCCATGGAACAGCTGGTCGATTATAACATTACAGAGATAAGAATTTACAACACATAGATAGTTACATTTATACTTAGCCAGTACAGAAGATTATAGGTATAGAGTATTAACAGTTATAAAATGTAGCATTTAATTCTTTTTTAACTTGGATCAATAAATCTCGGGTTTTATTCTTTCCTGTTTGACTGTACATGGATAGGTAAAGAAGACTCAAAAGGGCCATTCACATGATTCTAATGAGTCTTTTATGTGGTGTCTCTGACAATATACATATTCTCCTGGGGCAATGTTAGTCAGACTTCAGGATTCTACTTCTTGTTTATCAAAGACTTCTCTTCCCTGTAAAAGATAGTCATTGCAATAGGGTCTTAAAGGCTGGCAACTCCTTACTAATTCAGGTTGAACATTGTTAATTTTAGGGTTGATGTAAGCAACATAAAGAATACTATGATTCTCCTATTAATTTTTTTTTGGCTGAGTACAGTGTACTTTATTGATGATACATGACAAGATGGGCTCTCCAAGCCCCTCCTCTTTCTCAGGGGGATTTGATGGAAACTTGTGTCAAGGATGTGAGATTCTCAGTGTGTGGGAGGATCAAGTTGGGGCAAGGACTCCCCAGAAGCTGAGGGTCTCTCTCTCTTCTATTGCTATTGCTGAGACTGGTGGTCCAAGGGGCTCTTCTTGCTTTAGAGGCCATGTGAACCATCAGGTTGACCACCTGGTTGCTGTAGCCAAATTCATTGTCATACCAGGAAATGAGTTTGACAAAGTGGTTGTTCAGAGCAATGCCAGCCCCAGCATCAAAGGTGGAAGTGTAGGTGTCACTATTAAAGTCACAGGAGACAACCTGGTCTTCACTGTATCCCAGGATGCCCTTGAGGGGCCCTTCTGATGCCTGCTTTACTATTGTTTTGATGTCATCATATTTGGCAGCTTTCTCTAGACGGCAGGTCAGGTCCCCAACTGACAAATTGGGAGTGGGGACACTGAAAGCCATGCCGGTAAGTTTCCCATTCAGTTCAGGGATGACCTTGCCCACAGCCTTGGCAGTGCCAGTAGATACAGGGATGATGTTCTGGGCAGCTCCATGGCCATCACGCCACAGTTTCCAGAGGGGCCATCCACAGTCTTCTGGGCGGCAGTGATGGCATGGACTGTGGTCATGAGTCCCTCTACAATGCCGAAGTTGTCATGGATGACCTTGGCCAGGGGAGCCAAGCAGGTGGTGGTGCAGGAGGCATTGCTGACAATCTTGAGTTGTCAAACTTTTCATGGTTCACACCCATCATAAACATGGGGGCATCGGCAGAAGGAGCAGAGATGGTTACCCATTTGGCACCACCCTTCAAGTGAGCCCCAGCCTTCTCCAAGGTTGTGAAGACACCAGTGGACTCCACAACATACTCAGCACCAGCATCACCCCACTTGATGTTGGGGGGATCTCTCTCCTGTAAGATAGTGATGGCTTTACCATTGATGACCACTTCCAATTCTCAGCCTTGACAGTGCCATTGAACTTCCCATGGGTGGAATCATATTGGAATATATAGACCATGTAGTTGCAGTACAAGTCCTTTAAGCTCTTGTGAGGACAATGAATTCAACTTTTTGGCACAGTATTGGCACAATAATGCATTCAAGCATAACAGAGATAGGATGGAGCAGGAAAGGGTGAGGTTTTCAGAAGAACAGACAGAAATTAGCTGTCTTTCTCTCTTATTTGTATATAAGTTGTATAAATACTTCTGTTGAGGCTGAGCCAACAAGGAAAAATTGAGAATACAGGTTTGACAGTAGTTAGAGCCCTCAAAACCCCTTAGCTGCTTCATTGTTTTTGGTATAAGAAGGAAAAGGAGAACTTTTTTCAATTTAGGGTCATAGAGATGTCTTTTAAAGAAATTAGGCAACCTAAATATTAGACAGGCTGAGCTAATAGTAATTTTTCTATGAAAACATGTCCACCAGTAGTAATAACGATACACTTCTTCAAGACAGGCTTACTGAGGAATGGAGCAAGCTGGTTAATCATGGAAATTCTGTCTGGTGGTAGCCAGTATTTTTTTATCTCTCATTTGAGTAGATGCTGGGGAAATTTTGGCAGAGGTTTAGAGAAATGTTTGAATTCTAATCAATACAACTGACAAAACCTACATCTATGTATCTGGTGACCCAACATTCTTCAATGACTGTTGTTGTTGTTGACTGTCTTTGAGTTGAGCATGACCCTGTGAACAAAAGGCTTGAGACCTTTCTGTAACTATCAATATTTATTAAAGTTCATAGAGATTCCAGAGGCATGTTGTTTAGAAAGTGGACACCACTCCTGCATCCAAACCTGTCTTAAACTTGGAGCTCCACCAAACACTGTCCACCATGGGTAACCGTTATGGCATTTGACACCCAGTGACACAAGGTTGAGCATCATAGCAACCCCAGGCTACCTAAGTACACTTCAGAGACTAGAGATAAGATTTTATACTATGAGATAGCATCTATCTAGACTAGCAAAAATTTAACAGAGCAGCAAACAGCAAATGCTGGCAAAGTTGTGGAGAAACTGGAACCCTTATTCACTGTTGGTGGGAGTGTAAAATGGTGCAACCACTGTGGAAGACTGTATGGCTCTCTCTCAAAAAGTTGGAAATAGAAATACCATTTGACCCGGGAATTCCACTACTGAGAATATACCCTAAAGAAACCATAACTGCCACCCAAGCAGATATATGCACACCCATGTTTATTGCAGCTTTGTTCACAATAGCAAAGAGTTAGAAGCAACCTAAGTGCCCATCAACAAACCAATGGATAGAGAAGCAGTGGTATATTCACACAATGGAATACTATGCTGCATTGAAAAACAAGGAACTTATTAAATATTATACAAAATGAATGACCCTGGAGGATATTATGCTGAGTGAATCTCAGTCACAAAAGGACAAATATTGCATAGTGCCACTGCTGTAAAACGGGACTGACATAGGGGTTGGGGGGGGGACTGAGAAAGATGGGATAAATTATGTATACTGCATTGAAACAGATGCCGGAGAGAACTGATTAAAAGAGATATATGATGAGATATTATTGTCATGAGAGTAGTCCAGAATGAAGACTGCATAGTGGCATGGACTGGGTGGGCAGGGGAGGATTGTATAACAATGAAAGAGGGAGAGGTGGGCAGGTAGAAAAATGCAACAATTAAAGAATGGAAAAAAAGTCTCTGTAAATATTCATTAAAATTAATAATTTAAAAATCATTAATAAAAATAAATAGAAAAATAGCAAAAAATATTTTAAATGTTTGAGTCAAAAGAGCATTTAACAAATGGCTACTTCATTCTAAATATTTTTCTAATTTAGAGTCTATCTCTGTTGACTTAGGGCAGTCTGTCAGAGAGACTCAGTATATTTCCTTACTTTCATGAAACTATAAATGGAAATTCCATCTGGATTTTAAAAATCAGTTCTCAGTAGATTGAAAATGATAACAGAACTGAGCAACGAGATAATATTTCTGATTGGTTTCTTTCATTATCTAATACTGTTATAACAATTACCACAAAAACGTAGCTTTAACAGACAGAAAATTGTTCTCTCATACTTTAGAAGGCTAGAAGCCCAAGTTCTGGATACCAGCTCTCGAGGAAGTCTTTCTCTGTGCTGGTTGAGGAAAGTCCTTGTTTCCTTCAGCATCTGTAGGCCTGGCATCTCTTAAGAGACTGCCATGTGTTCTGGCCTTCCTGGGTGTCAGGGAGTTTCCTTGTGCAGGGGCCAGGATCTAAAATGGCACATGCCACTCCAGGCAGCTTTTTCCTGTACAAGGGGCACTGTTGAGGGTTTCCGCCTCAACTCTCCTCCACTTTTATCTCTATTGAAGAAAAAAAGTATTAAATTACCACATCCTAGAAGAATGCAAAACTGATTAGGACTGTTCTGGGACTAGGTAGAATTGCATTCTATTCTTAATCTCTAAAAACTATTTCTTTGTCAGATCATGTTGTTTTCAGATACCATCAATTCCAACTACAATTCATAGCAATGCCATGAATAAGGGACCTAAACCTTGCCATATCCTGTTCCATCTTCATCATCTCTGATATGCTGGAACTGATTGTCTTAGTCACTGTGTTGCTAATCCATCTTGGGGAAGGGATCTTCCTTTTCTGGCCCTCCACCGTTCCCAGCGTGGTGTCTCTTTTCCAAGGACTAGTCCCTTCTGACAACATGCCCAAAGACAAAGTTTCACATACTTGTCTCTAAGGAGCCCCATGGCTTTCATGCCCTCCAGTGTAGAATTGTCTTTTTGTCAATCCATGGGCACTCTTCTCCAACACCACAATTCAAAGGCTTCAGTTCTTTTCTGTCATCCTTATTCATTGTCCTAATTTTAGATGTATAGAAAACAATGTAAAATCCTCTTGCTTGGATTATGTACACCTTAGCATGTAAACTGATATCCTTGTCCTTTAGATCATTGGAGAGGTCCTTAACAACAGATTTTTCTCAATGCAACATGTATTTTGATTTCTTGACTGCTGTTACTATGAATGTTGATTGTAGACAAACATTAAAGCAAGTATTTGACTACTTCACTATTTTCTCCATCTATTTTGGTGTTGCCTATTAATCAATCTGTTGTCAGGGACCTCTCTAGAGTACTGAAGAGCAATGATGTCAGTCTGGAGACTAAAGTGTGCCTGATCCAGGCCATGGTCTTTGCAAATGCTTGCATCAGAAAGCTGAACAATGACTCGGGATGATAAAAAAGAGAATTGATGTCCTTGATTTGTGGTACTGGAGGAGAGTATTGAACATACCATAGACTACTAGGAAAACAAAACAGGTTTGCCCAGGAGAGGATGAAACCAAGCTGCTCCTTAGAGGCAAGGATTCTGTAGTTTCATCTGACATACTTTGAGAATGTTGCAAGGAGGGACCAGTTCTTGGAGAGGGATGTCATTTTTGGGAGGATGGAGGAACAACGCAAGAGAGGAAGACCCTGGAT
Source organism: Elephantulus edwardii (assembly GCF_000299155.1). Classification (NCBI taxonomy): domain Eukaryota; kingdom Metazoa; phylum Chordata; class Mammalia; order Macroscelidea; family Macroscelididae; genus Elephantulus; species Elephantulus edwardii. The sequence goes on along the minus strand of NW_006400108.1, from coordinate 591,037 downwards.
GAGGTGGGTTGACTGGGATAATAGGGGTAGATGTGTCAGAGACCGTAGGCTTTGCTCAGGATAGAGCATGGTTCAGAGTTGTGTACATAGGGTTGCTATGAGTCACACATAACTTGATGGCACTTTACAACAACCACAACATTGATCCAGTAGTGAGGATTTTTGTTTTCTGGATGATGAGATGTAATCCATTTTGAAGGCTGTAGTCTTTGTTCCTCTGAACTAAGGGCTTCAAATCCTCTGTACTTTGAGCAAGCAAGGCTTTGTCATCTGCATAATACAGGTTGTTGATAAGTCTTCTTTCAGTTACTAGTAAAAATATATCCCGTAGTGGAACTGTTTAACCTGGGAGCTTCAGTTCTCTAATTTACTGTGCAGAAAAAGGAATTTAGATTAAAAGAATCCTAAAGTGGCCAAGAGCCTGGATGTGCTCACCAAGTTGTGCCAAGAAATCTGGAGAACAACCACTTGGCCAACTGACTGGAAGAGATCTATATTTGTTCCCATTCCAAAGA
>NW_006400108.1:576766-587252 GCF_000299155.1 Elephantulus edwardii | reverse complement strand
GTGTCAGAGGCAATGTGATTGGCACAAGATAGAGCAGGGTTTAGGGCTTTTGTACATAGGGTCGCTGTGAGTCGCAAATGACTCGATGGCACATGACAACAACAGCAACAAAGTGGCCAATGATTTTTCCAGACTGTTTGAAGTGTGATTATGCACAGTTAAAGAACCACAGTGCTTGTTTTTGGTATCAGAAGTTGGCTCTAAATATCTTTTAGACAGGTGTTCCCCATTTCATAATGATATAACAACAATCTCACAAGAATAAAAATAAATTCTGCCTTAAAACTCAAAGCATTGTCAACTTAAGGGAATAGAACTCAGATTTTAGAGCTTTTTTGCTGAAAAATTCCTGAGATTTTGCAAAGACAACCTTCGGTGGCTTAGCAGGTACTATCACTGTGTATATATGAGTAGCTTGGAGGGAGCCTAAACTACCATTAAAATCCCAATTTTGACCCCAAAGCTAAGAAGAAAGTCTTGGAGCATCATTTGAGGATCACTAAGTAAAAATACAAAGCAGGCTTCAAGCTTCTGTTGAAGTAGAGGTATTTAGAGATAATGAGATACGGTAGGACAGGTAGTGTTCTGATCTGTTGCTTTTTGGGTCTTTATACTCAACTTTGACTAGATGACTTCAAGATGACTTATCTTTGACTAGAAAGTACATCACAGCAACATGCATAAAGAACAATGTAAAGATTATTGATTGATTTTAGCTTCAGCTTTGAATTCCTTTGAAATGTAAAGGTTGACCACTTGGGTAGGGAGGAGTGAGTTCCACTATCTCATTCAATTATACACATTCATCCTAGGAACACATTGTTTATATCCTGACACCCTTCCCCTAGAAAAATTGTTTATATCCTGATCTTTGCCTTGTAGAATACATGTTGACCCCACCATTCCTTTCCTAAGATGGATGCTTTTGTATTTGCAAATTTTCATCTCTGTATAATATAAAGAAAGGTGTGTGTGTGTGTGTGTGTGTGTGTGTTTGTGTGTGTGTGTGATGGGAAGGATCTTCTTTTGTCAATAATTTTCTTTCCAGAGCCCAGACAATTTTACTTAACTGTTATAATAATGAATCTTGTTTGAGTATAAATTTAAAAAATGTAATGTGAATTATTTCAAAGTCCTGTTGCAAAATCATGCAAAAATAAAAAAATGAGAGCAACTTCAAGCTAAAACAGTCTAAAGGAAGTTTGTGTTCCATGCCGTAATGCTGGTGTATTTGTGCAGATGCATGGCACAGGCTCTTAGAGGGTAAGACTTCATGATTAATGGTGTTTATTCTTGACAGAAGCCTCCTTTATTTATCTGCAATACAGTTTAGTGATTTTATCAGGCTCCTGAATGAAAAATATTCAGTCATACCAATATTGCAGTGTAAATTGAGTAGAGTCACTTTTTATTATATCTTTCTGCCTTATCATCTGCACAGTAATTTTCTAGCAGAGGTTTGATATGGAAAGGCTGGATTTAGCTGTACTTGACACAAAGCCTCTTCAATTTCCCCTAAAAGTTCAGGCTCCTCTTAGAAATGTGTATTTGTATGTGTATATATATCTCTCTATATATAAACCTCCCTTATCCAAGCAATTTCAGAATTTGAAAGAATAAAGATAAAATGCACAAAACCTGGATGGAAGGAATGTTGTTAATATGAAAACATCTAATAGCTGTGAACTCACTAGTGAAAAAGCTCCTTTCGTGTTTAAGCTTGTGGCTCAGTACTGAATGTTTGCATGACTCTGTGGTCCCACTTTCTTGTAATCAATCACCATCCAAATCCAATCAGCATAAATTCAGATCCTATCTTTCATTGTGGAAATACTGTCAAGTTGAAAGCCAAGTGGCTCAGAGAGGACATCACTTGGTATGATGATGATGGTGGCCAGGGCCACTTGGGAGAAAGAAAGCAAAGGAATTGAAAAAGATTTCAGATTTATGATACTTAACTCATGTTCCACAAAATTTTTTAAGCAAACGGTTATTCCAGGAACACACTTAAGTACTGCTAATTGCAGAAACAAGTCAATGGCAGTCAAGAGCTAAATCCTTAAATCATAAAAATTATGATGGATTTGGGGAGTAAAACCTGAGGCCTGGTGGAAGAATGGAGTCTAAATCACTTCATTTTACAGATGAAAAGGTAAAGCCCCCAAAGCTGTTTCCAGTAAAGTCGTGGTCCTGGGCACCAGTTTTCCAAGGGTAATATGAAGGATCAATTCCTTTATGGGACATAGACATGTCCAATCAGTTAAATCTTCCCAGCATTTCTAGTATCCCCGGGCTTGCTTTCATTGTGCACTAGAAAGAAGGCACCAGACTTTTGGCTTCCTTTCAGGACACCAGACTTATTCCCAATCTTCTGTGCTGATTTTCTCCATGTCCAGGGAAAAGGCCTTTAAATCCCTGAGAGACAAAATTTTTGCTGGGCATTGTTCTATATTTTAAAAATATAGACAACCTCAAAAGGGGAGACAATTCTGAAATATTGAGAAGTATGCTTCGTTTATATAACCTTGTTGTTGTGTACTGTAGAGTCTGAAACAACCCAAAGCTGACCCTCCAGTGAGTTTTCAGAGACAGTTAATTGTATGGGAAGAGATTTTCCATCATTCTGCAGAATAGCTGGTGGTCTCGAGCCAGTAGCCTTTGGGATTGCAGCACAACTTCTTACCACTAGGCCATAAGAGCTTGCATATATAGTCTTAGTCAAAATCGTATAGTTGAGTTCTATAGAGTCTACTTCCATTTACATTTCTAGAGAATACAACTTCACAAAGGGCCTTTATTGGACCAAAATCTCCTGGAAACCTTTGGAGGGCAACTTAACATCAATAGTAATTCCTAATCAGAGTTCTTTATTTACATTTAAAATAAGGATGATTAAATAATGAGAGAAAGTATAAGTGAGATATATCTTGTCAGGAATAAGAAAGAAAAACTCAGGAAACACCTTTTCTTTACCTATTCCATTGAGTTAGTCTGATTCTTGGGGACTTACTGTGTGTCAGAATACAACTGTACTTCATAGAATTTTTAATACTTCAGTTTTGGGATACCGATCTCCAGGCCTTTCTGCAAAGGCACTTCTGAACATACTCCCATTTCCAACCTTTTACTTAGCAGCAAATGGGATAACTGTTTGCACCACCCTATGATTCCCAGAATACGCTGTAGTCAGTAGTTCATATATCATCATCATCATCGTAATAGGATTATGATTGTAGTAGTATAGAACAATAACATATTAGCTTTTGGAAGTCATGCCCAAGTTCAGGCAATCAGATTGCTGTTGATAATTAATTAATTCTACCTGGTTCCTGAAATAACATTTACAAAATAGAAATAAAACCATATTTGGTTCAGCATTCTAGATGCACCTAGCATTTTATTTGTGTATTCTCCACAGCACATCTGCAGTCTGACTCAACAGGAAGCCAAGATTAAACACCTGGATTCCCAACTGCATGTTTCTCATTAATTAGTTCCACCCAGTCACTGAAACTGCCTGCTCAGAGACTTCTCACTTAAGTAGTAGATCCTGGTTTGGGATTTTTAATATCTATTAACTAATAATTTTATAATATCTGTTTCCTTTAAATTTTTTAAATACTTAGATAAATGATACAAGCCCAGACTTACTTGATAAGTCTATTAAACCAACACTTCTAACTGAATCTTTTGTTTGTTCCTTAGGGGCAATTTCTTTACCAATGTTGAGTATCAGGATTCCCACTCAAGTTTCTAAAAAACATGCCATGCTTTGTAGACTATTTTATTTTATTAATTTTAATGAACATTTACAGAGATTTTTGGATTTCCATTCATTCATTGTTGCACTTCTCCCCTCCCCAGTTTGTTCCTCTCTTTGAAAAGCAAAAGAAAAATTCTTTGGTATACAATCCCCTCCCCACCCCTCCCACTGCCCCGAGTACACTCCACTATGCAACCTTAATTCTGGACTCTTGTGATAACCATAATACCCTATCATATATCACTTTTAAATTGTTCTCTCCCTCATCTGTTTCAATGCAGTAGACACAATTTATCCAGTTTTCTCAGTCTTACCCCATCCCTGATGTCAGTCCCATTCTACAGCAGTGGCACCATGCATTATTTGTCCTTTTGTGACTGACATACTTCACTCAGCATAATGTCCTCCAGAGTCACCCATTTGGAATAATATTGTATGAGTTCCTTGTTTTTCAATGCAGCGTAGTATTCCATTGTGTGAATATACCACAGCTTCTCTATCCATTCGTTTGTTGATGGACACCTGTACATTTTTAAAAATATAGACACTTTTAGAAAATAGGAGATTTAACACGTTGCCGTACACTTTTAAATTGTCGACCGTGCTTAGGAACACATTTTTTCCACTGTAGCCGACATTTGCGGCAATGTGTCCTAACGTGACACTAAGCAGTGTCCTGTGCCTAGGACAGGAATTTTATAAATCTTTATCTTTCTTTTTAGATGAAACTTACTTGTTTTATTCAATGTTTCCATACTCTGGTGGCATAGTCTATAGGGAGTTGTGCTTCTAACCCAGAAACAGTGATTCTGGTGGTTCAAATCCACCAGGAGCTTTGAATGAGTAAGACGGGCAGTCTCTAGCGTGATTTATAGTGTAACCCCCTACCCATATGTAAATTATTGATTTTTTAAAATTGTGACACCAGTGAAAGTTTACTGAGGGGTTGGTTTGCATTCATTCATTCATACACATGTGTTTTCCTAACTCTTCCATTCACTCTGTAATGCTTGTCCTGTTCCAGATTGTTAATTGTTACACACCTAATGTCTAATCGTCCATTCCTTTCTAATTGTCCTTCCCTTCACCTCCTCCAGTGTAGTGTTCATTATCTATCCATTCTATTTCTGCTCTCAACTCTTCTCATCTCCATTTCATTTTTTTTAGCAATGGTCTTAGGAAGTATTTGTCCTTTTATGGCTGAGATAATTTCATTCAGAATGTTTTCCAGACTCATCCATGCTATATCATGTTTCACTAATTCATTGCTTTAATGTTTCACTAATTCATTGTTTTCAGTGCTGCATAATATTTCATTGTGTGGAATATCACCATTTCTCTACCCATTTGTTTGTTGATAGACACTTGAACTGCTTCATCTCTTTGCTATTCCTAATAAAGCTGTAATGAAAATGACTGTACATACATCTGTTTGTGTCAGAGCTCTTATTTCTTTGGGGTATATTCCTAGTAGTGGGATAGTTGGGTCTAATGGTATTTCTATTTTCAACTTTTTGAGAAAGCATCAGATTCTCTAACCTCAAAATCTACTACACAGCCATAGTAATCAAGGCACTTTGTTACTGGTACAGTGACAGATACATATAGATCAATGGAGTAGAATTGAGAACGCAGAAATTAACCCATCTTCTATAGTCAGCTGATTTTTTTGACAGGGAGACAAAATCAGTTAAGTGGGGAAATGACTGCTTCTTTAACAAATGATGCTGGCAAAATTGGACGTCCATCTGCAGAAAACTGAAGCAAGATCAGCATCTCACGACATACACAAAAACCATCTCATGGTGAATCAGTGGGTAAGGGGTATAACTTAAAACTATAAAGAAAGAACTAAGAACCAATCTAAAAGCCCTCATCTATTGCATGATTATGTTCAAGCATAATCAGCTTCTCCAGTGGAGAAAGATGGAGAGACTCCTCCCATGTTATTTATAGTCTCTGAAAAACTGTTGAATGCCCAGCTACGAGTCTCTTCCGACTCTATGGCAATGAGAGAGAGTTCAATAAACCCACAGATACGAACACCAGATCTTACAATTCTTATTTATATGTCACTGTTATGTGCCATAAAGTCAAAACTGAACTATTATGTTCTCCCATCTGCTCTTGTTTCTGAAGCGATAAGTCTTTCTTCATGGAAAGGTTAGTTCTGTCAGAACACTTCTATTGGGTGATGGCCATTTAACTCTCAAGTTCTTACTTGAACTAATATTGTATGTTCATTCCAGAACTTTTTTAAAATAATAATTTGCTTGAGTGCATTTAATTTTAAATACTTGAGACTCCTTTTCTGAATTTGAAATCTTAATTTATTAATACAGAGTTATATTTATAGTGCAGAATAGAGACAAAATTTGGCAAGTGTTGTTATTAGTCTTCTAAGGTGGGAATAGAATCAATTTTTGCTATATATAATTGCTTTGGTTAGTATTTATATAACATTTAGTTCTTGAGAGATTGTGGCTAAGATGAATTGTGTATTTTTGTCAGCCTCACCATGCTTGGAAAGATACAGGGTAAGAGGAAATGGGAAGACCATCATCTGTGCTTCATTGACTATGCAAAGGCTTTTGACTGTGTGGATCACTATAAGCTGTGGCTGATTCTGAGAAGAATGGGAATCCCAGAACATTTGATTGTGCTAATGCGAAACTTATACTCGGACCAAGAGGCAGTTGTCAGAACAGAGCAAGGAGACACTACATGGTCCAAAATCAAGAAGGGGGTTCGTCAGGGATGTATTCTATCTCCATACCTTTTCAATCTGCATGCAGAACAGATTATCCGAGATGCTGGCTATATGAAGAGAAATGTGGCATCAGGATTGGTGGAAGAATCATCAACAGCCTGCGTTATGCAGATGACACAACCCTGATTGCTGAAACTGAGGAGGACCTGAAGCACTTGCTGCAGAAGATCAAGGACTACAGCCTCCTATATGGACTGAAGCTCAACATTAAGAAAACAAAGGTTCTAACCACTAGGCCTATTGGCAGCATCAGCATGGATGGTGAAGAGATTGAGATAGATAACAGTTTTAGTTTACTTGGCTCCACGGTCAACACTCTTGGTAACAGCAGCTAGGAAATCAAGAGACGAATTGCATTGGGAAAGTCGGCTGTGAGGGACCTCTCAAGAGTACTGAAGAGCAACGATGTCAGACTGGAGACTAAGGTGTGCCTGATCTGGACTATAGTCTTCGCAATTGTGTGGTATACATCAGGGAGTTGGACAGTGACTAGGGTTGATAGAAAGAGAATTGATGCCTCTGAGCTGTGGTGCTGGAGAAGAGCGTTGACTATACCGTGGACTGCTAGGAGAACAAACAGGTTTGTCCTGGAGAGGGTAAAGCCAGAATGGTCCCTGGAGTCAAGGATTCTGAAGCTTTGTCTGACATACTTTGGGCATGTTGCAAGGTGGGACTGGTCCTTGGAGCGGGACATCATGTTTGGGTGAGTGGAGGGGCTGTGAAGGAGATGAAGACCTTTGATGAGATGGATCGATTTTGTGACTAGAGAGGTGGGAATAAGTGCGTTTGAGATGGCTAGGTTGGCACAGGATAGAAGAGCATATAGAGCTCTTGTACGTAAGGTTGCTGTGAGTCGCAAGCGACTCGATGGCACATAACAACTAACAACATCATTGAGCTGGATTGATATAATGGCCTTCACAATGGCTTAGAGCACAGCAGAGATTGTGACCATGTTGGGCATGGGGGCTCTGTGAGTCAGGACAGTCCAGCTGCACCTACGGACAACCACATATTTATAAGATTTTCCTCTTCTGGAATGTAGTTATACTTACTCATTTTCATTCTTCTTCCACTTTCCTATTGACAAATATTTCTCATTTCAAGGTGAGTAAATGTTAGTACTAATACTGTAGGAGGGAGCACCGGTGGCTTAGTAGTAAAAAATTGCCCTGCCAGTGTAAAGATAGGTGGTTCAAATCCACCATTTACTCCGTGGGAGAAAGTACTCCCATGCCTCTGAAAACTTGCTGGAGGATCAGCTGGAGATGGATTCCAGCTCCGTGGCACACAGTAATAACAATACTATGGTACTACCGTCTCGACGATGTTTTACAAAATATCTTAATTTTTTTTTAGTGGATGTAAAATTTTATTCCCAACATAGATAGACGTTATATATAAATAAAAGAAAATATTAAAATGTCATAGCACATCATCATCAGGCTTCTTCAAATTTCACAAGGGAGAAGGATTTTAGAAATTATCAGTGTCATTTACCCAAAGCTTATTCCTGTGTGGTGATGTTGTGACATCAACCACACTCCAAACTTTTCACCAATTCTAATACTGACTTTACCTCCTAGAACCTCCTCTGCTTCTCTGTTAGGTTGCATAATTTGTTGAAATGGCCACACAGAACGCAAACCATACTCTTAGTTACCAGATTTATTAGGGAAGTAACAGGGTACATTTGAGAATCAGAATTCACAGAACACAGTTTTTGAGCAGCTTCCTCTTCTCAGCTATTCTAAAAGCAGGCCTCTCTCTGACTTGTGGACCTTTGGCCCTTTGGTCTTGGCCTCTGCCCTTTTTGGACAGGTATTCCAATGCTCTTTTAGCTCTGCTGATTAAATACCTCAAAGTGTCCCATCTCATCATCAGCCCTTCTGCCTAAAGGCACTCAAGCCTAGCTCTGTGAGTTGGTAAACCTAGCACCCCTGCTAGAATCCCTGCTCTACCAGAGAGCCTTTCACCTGAAGGCACTCAGATTTATCACGCTGGGGAGTTGGGAAGCCTCCTGCTCTAGTTCACGTGGGTCTCTCATTCTGCTGCTAACATTTCTCTGCCACTACTTCTTGCAATCTTATACTATCTCCTGTGTTACAACTTTCCCTCTCCTGAATTGAAGAAATTGTTGGAACGAGGATTTCAGATCCAAAGGATGCACTTATACTCCTGGCTTATCTTGATAGTATAGAGATCCCTCTTCTGCCTCTAGGTTGAACTGTTTTAAATCTAGTAGGATGGCAAAACCAACCAGTCCTCACATTATAATTCTGTCTTTCCACCTTATTTGTATGGTCCCACCTCACAACAGTGTCATGACATCACTTAACATTATTAGCAAGCTGTGTAACCCCCTTTTGTTCTATTTCATTCTCACTGTAGATAGAGCCGTAGAATAAGATATATTAGAAAGCACGAGGAACCTCATTATTAACAGAACCACAGCAGCAGAGTGGAAGTGACTGCCAACTCTCTTTGTACTTCCCATTAACAGAACCTACTAGGAAAATGAGCCTACTTATCCACATTTTATCAGCCTGGCTGCTTTGAATTTTACCTGGCTTTGCAGAGGTTGTGAGGAATGGCTGACCAAGGAGTGTAACCAGTAGAGAGTAACCAGGCAGCCCACTTTCCAAGTGTAAGCTTATCTAGAATGGACAAAAGACAAGTCTTAGAATGTGCAACTTTCTCACAGTACACAGTATCTTCAGCCTGGTCATTTTGTTGGTTTCCTTTGCTATATGGAAAGTAAAGTTTTAATCATAAATTTTGGTTTCTTAAAAATGTGTACTAACTGAGTCATTTATTGGTAAAAATATAAAAAATAACTGGCCTTTGTTCACTGTTAGACCATTGCTTGAATATTAGGGGAAATACTTGATATGTTAAAAAATACTATTCATAATAACCATTTATGTTAATCTTATGGTGGTGGAGCACCCTTACAGAGATGTGTGTGGTATGTCCAGCCTTATAAGAAAGGTGAAAGCAACTTGCAATAATCTGGCATGTAAAACTTGGTTAATGCTCTCACACTGGGAAATACAAGTGATTAAACACTGGGATTTTAATCTTGGCATTTTAGTAACCTAATAAGATAGATGAAAAGGCAGTAACAAATTAGATTATATAATGATATTTCTTTCCAGCTAAGAAGTACAGTTATTCTCTGCAATACGTGGTTTTGCTTTTAATTTTATCGAAATATAGTCTTTAAACATGTTCTAACAATCCTCTTTTTTTGACCTTGTACAGAAATTACTCTGAAGTCAAATTGTTTCCAGGACAAGAAATACAAATCCCTTTATATTGTGTTACTGCCTTTTCAGAGGGAACATGAAAATAATCTCTATTTTTTTGTCCTCTAAAATTGTACTTCATGCACTGGGCATTATGGAAAACAAAATTACATTAGGCCACTAAGATCATGGCAATGATGAGGCCCAATAGAGGGAATGTTATGCTGGGGTAGGAGTGCTGGAATCTTGATTTTTTTGAGCAAGATGCAAATGTTAAGTGCAACCATTGTGTCCTCAGACAGCACTCAACATTTTGGGCATCCCAGTCTTAGCAGTTTGCATGATTTGGCTTCGTGCTTCACAGGCCTACCTCTGTATTCATTTTCTACAATATGAATAACAGGAGATGGCTGGTATGGAGCAGTTTTAGGTTCCAGTGATCTTTCTAGAATCTGTGTTTCTTTACTGTCTTAATTTTTCTCTCCATGGTTTGTGCCTGCCTTCCAAGACTAAGGCATGTATAGACAGCTCCAGAGAGGTCAGAGGAGAACATAGACCTGCCAAAGCAGAGGAAAGGATGGGAAACTAACAGTAATCTTCAATACTTTCTTTGTATACATCTACACAAAGATGTAAACAACATAGACATGTCGAATTTTCTTCCTGTTTACTGTAATCTTCCAATAAAATTAATATTTTTATAAT
>NW_006400108.1:575567-576666 GCF_000299155.1 Elephantulus edwardii | reverse complement strand
ACCCAACTGAGTGCAGAAACTACAGAACAATATCATTGATTTCACAGTGCAAGCAAGATTCTACTGAAGATTATCCAAAACTGACTAAAACAGCACATCAACAGAGAACTGCCGGAAGTCCAGGCTGTGCTTACAAGGGGTCGTGGTACTAGGGATATTGTACCTGATGTTAGATGGATCTTAGCTGAAAGCAGGGAATCCAGAAGAATGTCTATCTGTGTTTCATTGATTATGTAAAGGCGTTTGACTGTGTGGATCATAGCAAACTGTGGCTGACTCTGAGAAGAATGGGAATCCCAGAACATTTAATTGTGCTAAAGCGAAACCTATACTTGAAACAAGAGGCAGTCGTCAGAAGAGAGCAGAGTAACACTGCATGGTTCAAAATTGAGAAAGGTGTACCAGGGATGTGTCCTATCTCCATACCTTTTCAACCTGTATGCAGAACAGATTATCCGAGAGGCTGGGTTCTATGAAAAGTGTGGTGTCAGGATTGGTGGAAGAGCTATGAACAATCTGCATTATGCAGATGACACAACGCTGCTTGCTGAAACGGAGTAGGACCTCATGCACTTGGTGCAGAAGGTCAAGGACTGTAGCCTTCAGTATGGACTGAGGCTCAGTGTCAAGAAGACAAAGATTCTCACCACTGGACCACTGGACCAATCGCTAGCATCAGGATGGGATGGCGAAGAGATTGACATTGTTCACAGCTTCAGTTTGCTTGGCTCCACGGTCAACACTCTTGGCACCAGCAGCCAGGAAATAAAAAACGTATTGCGATGGGAAAGTCTGTGATTAGGGACCTCTCTAAAGTAATCAAGAGCAATGGTGTCTCTCTGGAGAAGAAGGTGTGCCTGATACAGGCCATGGTCTTTGTGATCACTTGTTATGCATCAGAGTTGGACAATGACTAGGGAGGACAGAAGGAGAATTGATGCCTTTGAGCTGTGGTGCTGGAGAAGAGTATTGCTTGTACCCTGCAATGTCAAGAAAACAAACAGATTCATTCTGGAGACGGTTAAACCAGGAATCCACAGGAGCCAAAATATGACTTTGATTTCATACCACCTGAATTTCAGAGTCATCTCAGGAACAG
>NW_006400108.1:546922-561794 GCF_000299155.1 Elephantulus edwardii | reverse complement strand
GTCATGACAGGAGTCTAGAGCGATGGCTACATGGTGGAGTGGACCTGGGGGAGGGTTTGTAAAATAATGAAAGAATCTTTTCTTTTACTTTTCCCAGAGGGTAATGTCTCGTGGGGGGAAGCCTTTGGAGGGGACAAATCTACAACCATGAATGAATGGACATCCAAAGCCTCTGTAAATTTTCACTGAAATTAATAACAAATTTAAATTTAAAAAAATTACGTTAGAGTAAGGATGGCAGTTGAACCACCTTACCTCTGTAACTTGATTTATGCCACCATTAGAACCTCTACTCAGAATGTCATTGCTTTTCCATTTTTTACTCATGCACTTTTAACTTGTTCGTTAACTTTGTATCTTCTAGGCTGCAACACTTCCATGATACATCTTCAAGGATATGAACATGCACGGCTAAGCACAATTGATAACAGTGCATCTAAATTCCAAAATCAGTCTCCATAATAGTCTATGTGTTTCCTACTGCCAAGGGGGCCCTTTAGGGTAGTGAGAGAAGACATTCACTCTGAAACCCACAGCGTCCCTTTTCGGCAGGAAGTAGCTAAGAGAATACGCCATCCCCCTTTCCTTATGAATCAGGGTGAAGTCTCTCTCACGGAGGAGTGATAGAGAATGGAAAGGGACACACTGACAAAGGAGATTAATCAGAACTGGCTTTGACAAGCACTGTGGCCATTGGACAATTAAAACAGACATTGGTGGGGGGTGAAAGAAGAACGAACTGGGGAGGAGGGTGGAGAAAACAGTGCAACAATGAAAGAATGAAAACCAAAAAAATCTCTCTAAATATTCATTAAAACTAATAAAATTTAATAATAAAAAAAAGAAGGAAGGAAAAGATAAAACAAAACCCTGAAGAGGGACGAAAGCATTTGCTGTGAAAGGTCAAGAACTGTAGTCTTCAGTGTGAATTGAAGCTTAACAGCAATAAGACAGAAAATTCACCACTCGACCAATTAGCAGTGCCATGATGGATAAGAAGAGATTGAGGCTGTTAACAATTTCAGCTTACTTGGCTCCACAATCCATAGAGGAATTGCATTGAGGGAATCTTCTGCCAGGCATTTCTTCAGAGTGCTATAGAGCAGTATTGTCAGTCTAGAGAGTAACGTTATGCCTAATCCAGGACATGGTCAACTCAGTTACTTGCTACGCATCAGAGAGCTCAATAATGACTAAAGATAACAGAAGAACAATCAGTGCCTTGAAGAGTATTGAACATACTCCAAGAGAAAAAAACAGGTCTGTATTGGAGAGGGTGAAGCTGAGTTTCTTCTTGGAGGCTAGGATTTTGAAGCTCCATCTCACGTACTTTGGGCATGCAGCCAGGACAGACCAGTCAGTCCTAAGAGAGGCCATCATGCTTGAAAGAGTACAAGAGGAAAGTACAGGAGAGGAAGACCCCAAATGAGATGGATTGATAGGGCAACTGAGGCAATGGGTTTAGATGTGTCAGAGTTAGTGAGACTGTCTTCGGATAGGGCAAAGTTCAGAGCTATTTTACATTGAGTCTGTGTGAATCATGGATGACTCAGTGACTCATGACAACAACAGCAACAGCAGCAGTACCTTTCACTCCCATGTTTATAGCCCTAAATGGTTCTTTAGTACAGCTTTGAAAATTTGTCTGCCTAATAAATCCAAAAAACTTAATCTTTCCTCTCAAATATGTCTGTGACTAAGGATGAAATACCTGACAAACTATCAGTCATTAATTTAAAGGCATTTCTGTGACTGTTGTTGCTGTGGACTGTTGAGTTGGAACCAACTCCTAGATGACCTTCCAGGGCTTTTTCAGGTACTGTAAATCACAGGAGAAGACTGCCTGCCCTTTGTCCCTCAGTGCAACCAATGAATTCACTTCACCTGGCTTTTGGTTAGCACTGCCACTCCTTACACATTAGGCCTCCAGATCTCCCTGTTTCTCTTAGATAATGTTAAAAGCAATCTAATTTTATTGGCATTACAGAAGTCCAGAATAAAAGCTGCATAGTAAAGTGATCTTGGCAGGAGGGGGTCTTGTGTAAAATGAAAGAACGTTTTCCTCAAAGAAAAAAGTGATCTGGGGGGTGGGGAGAGGGATAGGGAGGAAAATGTGCAACAATGAATGATTGGAAACCCAAATTCTTTATAAACTTTCATTAAAATATCAATAAAATATTTTTTAATTTTTTTTAACAATCTAATTTAAAGCCTGTGGTTTGTGTGCATTTGTATCCAGGTAGGTAGGTGCTGGAACCATTGTAGTTCATAGTGTTGATTTGAAAATTCAATTTTGTCAGGCTTCAGTATTAGAGAAATAACCTGAGTCAATCCAAATTGCATGAATGTGATGTTGAACTTCACCACTTTTCCCTGAGAAACAGACTATCATAACATTTGCTTGCCGAGGTCAGGATCAGAAATGAAAAGATGGTGTACTGGCTGCTTCTGACCAAACCATTTACCACCACCATGGTTTTCTGATTTCCCAGTAGAGTTGGGCACTGTGATTGATTGTCTTTTTACACACCTGAGCTCAAAGCAGCCTTGGGAGGGTCCTGTTACCCTTCCAGTTTTGTATGGAAGCACACTGATGCAGAGGTGGGAGAGTAATTTGCAGTTGACTTGGTTATCCACACAAAATGTTTCCTTTCAGAGGAGGAATAAGTTGATGATGTGGCCTACCATTGTAGAAATGGCTATCCCTGAGCCTTCAGGGCAAGAAGAAATCCCCAAAGCAGACCAAGGTGTTACTAAGAATTTTGTTCATTAGTTTAGTGACTGCCAAGTTCAGGACCTCCTCTAATGGTTGAACAGTGTTCCTGTCTCAGAGGATGTGAACAGAAGTGGTTTCTTATTCTTCACAAGTTCTTTTACTAGTTATTTCATTTCTTTCTGGGGAAATTAAAAACAAAAGCCCTATGATTCATGGCAACTCTCCGTGCATTATGTGTTTCGAAGTATATGTGGTCTATAGGGTTTTCATGGGCGAAATTTTCAGAGGTAGATAAGGTCTGTGCTGTGGATTTTTTGTTTTGTTGTTATGTTTTGGCAGGTTGAAACCAATTCTAGCATTGACCCTCCAGCAGGTTTTCATTTTTGCATGGGAGAAGATTGCCAGTCATTCTCCTTCAGAGCAGCTGCTGGATTCGAGCAACATGCCTCAGGGTTGGCATTGCAACTCTTTACCACTAGGCCACCAGGATTTGTGTTACTCACTTTTAGTGAATTGAATGTTTTTGCTACTGAGGGATTATTTTGGGGAAGAAGTCAAAGTAAAGTGAACACACTAAAGCTGACATCACACTGACACTTGTGGTAGTGTCATCCTGGTTTGCTAGCTTCTTTGACTTTCTTTGGCATAAGTCCAAGCCCCAGTCCTAAAATTTTATAGATTTTATGATCCTGATTAGTTTTCACAAACATTATGTTGTTCTTGATATTTGCCATCTAAACTGACCCATATCTGACCCTCTGACAGGTTTTCACAAAGGAGATTGCCCATCTTTCTCTGGTGGAGCAGCTGGTAGATTTTGAACTACATACCTTTGCATTGGCAGCCTAGCTCCTTACTACTAAGCCATAAGTCATTAAAACAAAATTTGAGACTCTAGTAATATTGCTAATACTCTTCTCAGATCTAGACTTTTGAGATAGAATAAGTTCTATTTTTTTTTTCTAAGTTGAGAAAAACAGTAGGAAATGGCACTGCTTTTCTTTTTCATTCACATTGTGTAGGTTGAGTTCTCACACATTCTGCAATCTTGTTTTACTGTTAACCGCTGTGGAGATGGCCCTTAATTCATGGTGAACCCATGCATGATAGGACTGGACTGATGTGGATGTCTGGAAACATGTGTCCATATCTGTGCTGATGTCTAGGGAGTTCAGTGGTGGATGTGTGGACGCATATGTTCAGGCCTGTGTTGGCAAACTCGTGTTAGTCTGGGAGCTGATAGGTAGGGAGGGCACTGGACAGTTGAGAGTTCTCTACTGAACCATCATAGCCCCAGAATTTGTCTAGGAGGTGTCACCTCTGCAGTTTCTTGAAATGTGTACTTCTCTATTTCTCCTGTGATGGTCTCTCAGCAAATAAGTTGGAGCTTCATAGCAATTACTTTTGAGTAGGATTATAAGGATTGATTTTCTTTTGTGATAGAAAGAGCTCCAAAAATTTGAACATTGTCCATGCTAAATCAATCTTAGGAGGTGACTTCACCTCTTGCACAGAACTTACTTGTTTTGAAGCAAAGACCTGAAATAGGACAGATTTGTGAGTTAGACTTATTTTTAATTAAATAAAAGAAATTTACTACTTTCTAAAGAGGTATGAAAGCCTGAGGTTTGTTGGGGGTGGGGGATCTCTTTACTAGTGGTGAATTCTCACTGTTCCCACATGTAAATTTAGAAAACTGGATTTTCTTTCTGCCACACTCAGAGTACCATCTGAATTTAAAAAAAACAACAAAAAACAAACCAAGAAAACCAAACACCACCACAACAGTTTTAAAAGGTGCATTGTAGGGGTTTTTAATAAATTCAAAATGAAAGACAAGAAAGGAGCAAGTGAGGAAATTCTTAACCCCCATATTTCAACTTCCTTTCTTTTGTACTGAGAGAAAATTCATTATCTGATCTTTGATTTCATTTATTTCTGGGTCTGAGCTGTGCCGTTAGTGGAACTGGCTTCTACCAAGATTATTTTCTGACAGGCTGATGGGGCCAGAGGCCTGGCCGTCAGCGCCTGTTCACTCTGGGAGGGGCATGAGGAGAAAACGCCTTCCCTGCCTTTTCATTTCACTCCTAAGCCAGTGGCATAAGAGGAATCTGCTGTTCTTGGTAGATCTGTCTCCATCATGGCCTTTCCCTTTTATGACTTTCCCCTCTTGTGTGGAAAAAAATGGAGACCACAAGTAGTCAGCCTGTTCTAGCCAGTTCACTGGGTTATCTATACAAAACATTTCCTGTCAAAGCTGTAACAAATTGGTGAGGAAGCTTACCAGTCCAGAAATGGCTGTTCTAGAGGCTTCAGGGTGAAAAGGAACCCTCAAAGGAAGATCAGGATGCTGTTAAGAGTTTTGTTCATTAGTTCAATGCTTATATTCCAGCCATCATTATCTTGGTCAAAACCTCAGTCTTTTCCAACTTTCCAAACCCAGGAGTATACGTGGATACTGTTTGCTCACTGAACCTGGATACCCCACGAAAAGCTAGAGAGGGCAGAAAACAGATACTAAGTGCTGTCTCAGAGAGGAGGGAGCAGCAGCAGCATCGCCACAGCAGCAGGCAGCCCCTAACACTGGTCCCACTCAACCAGAAACCCTTGGAGGTGCAGAATGTGAGGGGATGGTGTCTGACATCACATTTCTCAAAGACTTTCGTGTCTCCATCCTTTCTTTGTGGAAAACTCTGCCATGTAAATGATCAGACTTTCAGACCAGATTATTTGGGGATTGTATTCTTTCTTTTGATATATCTAAGTATAGCACCTTATTGTCAAGAGATAAGTTTTAAATGATGGTTAATATGCTGTGGTCAAATGGAAAATAAATTGCAGTTGCCACTTTAAGTGCAAATGCCTATTTTTTGGATTTTTTTTTAAGAGGTTTTTTTTTTTTAAGAGGTTGATGGTTATTTTTCTTCAGAGTTCTGTGGTGAAATTTCTCAAAGGTCCATTTTCTCTGCCCAGATAATTGCCTAGTAGCATGCTACCTGCATTATGTGACCATGGTCTTAACATACTAATAATAGAAATGAATATGCTGTAATTTTTTACAAAGATTTATTGAGTTCCTTTCAGTTCTTTTTTTTCCTTGCAGAAAACCTGTGTTTATGGCATTGTTTGTCTCTTGCATACATGTCATGTCTGGTTTTCTTTTTACCCAGGCCTTCTGCTTTATCTAGTAGCCCAACATACTCGGACCTCCCCTTCATTAGGATCTCCCCCCACCGGAACCCCACTGCAGCTTCTGAGTCCCCCTTCACGCCGCCACACCCCTACATCAACCCCTACATGGACTACATCCGGTCTCTGCACAGCAGCCCATCCCTATCCATGATCTCCGCAGCACGAGGGCTGAGCCCCACTGATGGTAAGTCTCAGGCTGATTCTGTTTCCAGAGATTGTATCACCTCTTGTTGCCTTACTCGCCTTACCTGGGACATTGTCTAAAGTCAGTCTAAAGTGTAACGTGTATTTGCCACAAACTTTCCTGAAAGAACAACTTTCCAATCACAGGATCTCTATGAGCTGTTGTCAACTCAGCAACAACAGTGCACACTATAAATGCATTCTTTTTATTTTAACACAATTTCTCTCTTTGGATAGTGAAGTCCCTTTGTGGCACAGATACATAACACATTCATTTAGCTACAAGATTAACGATTCAGATCCACTCAATGGCATTGCAGAAGAAAAGTCCTAGTGGCCTCCTTTCGTAAGCATTACAGCCAAAAAAATCCCATAGAACAGGTCTGCTCAGTAATGATGGGTTTCCATGATGAGAGCTTACTTGATGGAAACTAAAAATAGCATAAGCTGTGATGGTGTAAAGTTAATGCACTTAACTGCTAAAAGGTTAACAGTTCAAGACCATCCAGAGGACATGTCTGGCAGTCTATTCCCAGAATATCAGTTCCTGAACACCTCCTCACCCTCCGGAGCACAGTTTTACTCTGAGACATACACGGGACCACCGTGAGTGAGGGAGTAGTAGCAAGTTGTATGGAAAATGGTTAGTCTTATTTCCCCTTTCAGTTGAGGATAGCAGTTTTACAGAGAGACCAGGTGACTCACTATCTGATTGTCCCATGGCTGGACATTAATAGGATGCACTCAGCTAGATCTCCCTGACTCCACAGCCTTCGCTCTTAACCACTTTTCCATGTATTACCCTTGTCTTGAGACCATGACTATCACTGCTCACACATTGTTTGTGTATAATATGAGTATTCTATTCAGTTTCTGATGAACATTTATTTATTTATTTTATTTTAATTTTTTTTTTTATGATTGCAAAGCACATTGATCCACGTGTCTGTTAGAACAGTTGTGAGCCCTGGTGGCCTACTCTTTCCAGGTGGAGCTGTAGAATCCCAGACTGTCAGATTCTAAACTTTGAATCAGAAAAAGTATTTCCCATCTCTTGTGCACATTCAAAAGTACATTGTCCTGCAGTTGTGAGAAAGTGAATTGAGGCTCTGCACTATATAAACCTTATTAATTGTAGAAATCTGGTTATGAGTTCTGTGCAATAGATGACATGACTGCTCCTTATTTCACAGCAAAGAGAAATAGCCATGTGCTTGGTTTTTCTGAGCAGCATGTTTAATGGGAGCTTGGTGCACTGTCCATATTCTCCACATAAATAGTCCCTAAGGCTGGTTAGCATTGTGGGAAAGCTTCTTGAAGTTTCTCAGTAAACTGAATGGTACTTCCAGGAATAGCTCTCCTCAATCATCAGCCTCTGGCTCATTTTTAAATTCTAATTCAGAGCTGTGAATATACTTGTACCTATGTAATATATTTTGCTATTTGAACAAGATGCACATTTTTAAACATAAAACAAAGCTAGTTGTTCTGCTTTGGCTTTGATTTCACAGTGGGAGAAATGAAGTATTTTGCCCACAGAGGGATTGGGATTCATGAAGATGATTAACAGAGGCAACAGTGAGCAGGCAGGGAGGCCAGCTAACAGGGGATTTGAAATTACTGGCTCCAGAGATTTAATTGGGCCAGTGGAAGGTGGTACCTTTTGTCAAAAGTATTGAAAAGCATGATCGTAATCTCCTTTCAACAGCATTAGATGGCAGTTGAGTCAGTCAGTATCTGATCAATTAATCTGCCTCACGATTAATACCCAGTTGTTAATGTCAGTAACATTTTTCTCTGAGTCTAAGATTTCTTTTTCTCCGACTTTACCCTGTATGTTCTCTGTGTGTGTGTGTGTGTGTGTGTATGTGTGTGTGTGTGTATATATATATATATATGTATATATATATATTGTAAAACATTTATGTTTCTATTGTAAAAGGTCTATGTTTCTACATAATGAGGTAAGCTTTTACTGATTATATATACTAAACACTTTATGAGAAAGTCCTGGTGATACAGTGGTTAAACACTGGCTGTAAATGGAAGTCAGAAGTTTGAACATACCTGTAGCTCTGAGGGAAAGACTTGATGATGCACCCTTGTAAAGATTTATTGACTAGGAAATTCTACAGTCCAGATATGCTTATTCCTATAGGGTTTGCCTGAGGCAGAATTGATATAGCAGCACACAATGTAAAAAAAGTACTTTATGTGTATTATTTTATGTATTACCCTGAACAAATTAATGCAACTGGCAAGTGGTGTGACTGGGATTTGAACCCAGACCTTCCTGAATCTGGAGGTTACCTTCGGAATTGCAGTAATATCTTCTTGCTTTTATACATAAACTGACAGGTGGAAATAAATTATTATCCCACTTCCTAATATTAATTCTTGCCAGTAAATTGCCCAGATTATTAAGTATGCTTTTTTTTAAAACTGGGAATAAAAATTACAAAGTAAAAGTTCTTCAATTGCGGAAAACACAACTGAAGCGTCTCATTCAGCAGCATGTTATCAAAGCTATGCCACATTTTTCCATTTCTAAATCAGGATCATCATATTACCGTGAGTTAACTCAAAGCCTTTTCAGCAAGCTACACTTCTTACCCTCTAGCAGAGACAGTAAATCACATGGGAGGAGATTACTCCTTCTTCCCAAAACAACTGTGTGCCTTTGGGATTGCAATGCAGCTTCTTACCACTGGACCATCAGAGCTAAATAGAACATCAAAATCCATACCACAGGAATCATGACCATAGCTAAACCAAGAAATAGTGAACTAGGTGGCTAGAAAGTTGAGGACAGCTGAGACAGACTGGTAGCAGAGACAGAATGGATGATCATATTAAAGCTATAGTATTAATTATCCAGCAAATCATCTGTCCAGGAAATAATCATAGAATAATTGAATGTCACTCAAGCAGGGTACAGGGTAAAGAGTATCATGAGTAAGTCAGGAGAATGAGCGTCTGTCCTGTTTGCCTGTGCAATATAACGTCTTCATACCCTTGTTTTCTGGAGAGTTTATAACTTGGTGTCCCCCTAATAATAATTAAGGAAAGACATCTGCAGCAAGGACAGTCAGTTGTAAACTGTGTTGGAAACTTTGATTTCTTTATCACACTTCTAATTGATCTCAAAACACCAAATTTCCAGCTCAATGGAGTCTCCCTATAGACGGGACAGTTATGGAAGTATATTTAGTGATGGTAGTGGCAAGAAGCTGCACTGCAATCCCGAAGGCATATGGTTCAAGGTCACTAGCTGCTCCATGGAAGAAGGATGGGCAGAGGGTCTGCTCTAAGTCGAGTCTGACTATTAAACTACTAGTTTAGGGGACGTATTTGAAGCATATCTAGAAAGACTGGGGTCATCTACCCTCATAAGAAATATGAACATTGTTGTTGTTGTTGTTGTTGTTATGTGCCGTCGAGTCCTTTGCGACTCATAGCGACCCTATGCACAACAACCCTAAACCCTGCTCTATCCTGCGCCAACCGCACCGCCTCTGACACACCCATCCCGATTACCCCAGTCACCGAGTCAGTCCATCTCATAGAGGGTCTTCCCCTCCTGCACCGTCCCTCCACCCTCCCAAGCATCATGTCCCTCTCCAAGGACCCGTCCCTCCTGGCAACATGTCCAAAGTATGTCAGACGAAGCCCCAGAATCCTTGCCTCCAAGGAGTTGCTTGATTTAATCCTCTCCAAGATGAATCTGTTTGTTTTCCTGGCAGTCCATGTTACATTCAGTACTCTTCTGCAGCACCACAGCTCAAAAGCATCCACTCTCCTTCTGTCCTCCCTAGTCATTGTCCAACTGTGATGCATAACAAGCGATTGCAAAGACCATGGCCTGTATCAGGCGCACCTTAGTCTCCAGAGAGACACGTTGCTCCTGAGTACTTTAGAGAGGTCCCTAACAGTAGTCCTTCCCATCGCGATATGCTTTTTGATTTCCTGACTGCTGGTGCCAAGAGTGTTGACTGTGGAGCCGAGCAAACTGAAGCTGTGAACAATCTCTATCTCTTCTCCATCCATCCTGACGCTGCCAATTGGTCCAGTGGTGAGAATCTTTGTCTTCTTGATGTTGAGCCTCAGTCCATACTGACGGCTGCAGTTCTTGACCCTTCGCAGCAAGTGCACGAGGTCCTCCTCAGTTTTAGCAAGCAGGGTTGTGTCATCTGCATAACGCAGATTGTTAATAGATCTTCCACCAATCCTGATACCACAATTCTCCTCATGGAGCCCAGCTTCTCGGATAATCTGCTCTGCATACATGTTGAAAAGGTATGGAGACAGGATGCATCCCTGGTGTACACCCTTCCCAATTTTGAACCATGCAGTGTTACCCTGCTCTGTTCTGATTACTGCCTCTTGGTCCAAGTACAGGTTTTGCATTAGCACAATTAAATGTTCTGGGATTCCCATTCTTCTCAGAGTCAGCCACAGTTTGTTATGATCCACACAGTCAAATGCCTTTGCACAATCAATGAAACATGGATAGACATTCTTCTGGTATTCTCTTCTTTCAGCCAAGATCCGTCTAACATCAGCAACAATATCCATAGAACCATGACCCCTTCTAAACCCAACCTGGACTTCCAGCAATTCTCTGCTGATATGTTGTTCTAATCATTTTTGGATACAGTGACTTAATAAAACAATTTCTTTTGTGGGAGAGGTGGACTCAGTTCAGCCCCTTGCCATTAAGTTGGAACTGACTCATAACTTGACCCTCCAGTGGGTTTTCAGTAGCAGTAAATCACAAGGAAAGGAGATTGCTCCCACAGAGCAGATGGTGGATTTAAACCACCTGCCTTTGAGTTGGCAATGCAGTCCTTTACCTACTAAGCCACTAGATAGAGCTTATGGAATATATACACGTTAATAATTTTAAATATTTTTTAAGTGAAGGAATATATACACGTTAATAATTTTAAATATTTTTTAAGTGAACATGAAAAAATTAGTAATGTATTCTAGTTTTGAAATTTCTTTTTCCTAGTTCTGTTTTCAGATAAATATTGTCCAGTAGGCTTCAGTGAAATCACAATTAGAATTTTAGGAAGCTTTCTTGTCAGGAGCTGGAAAAGAAGAGCTGATGTGGTTAAATGACATTCAGATTTAGGGGGAGGGGTGTGAAGAGAAATCTTCTTGCAGTTAGTTAACTGTAACTTTTGTCTCCTTCTAGCCCCACATGCAGGAGTCAGCCCTGCAGAGTACTATCACCAGATGGCTTTGCTGACGGGTCAGCGCAGCCCCTATGCGGACATCATTCCATCAGCTGCCACCACTGGAGCCGGGGCCATCCACATGGAGTACCTCCACGCCATGGATAGTAAGTCAGGGAAGGTTTTCTCCAGTCATTGTGGTGTCAAATGCTATGTCATACAACTGAAAGAAGTTACAGCAATGGGCTGACTATCTAACCTTCACATTAGAGAAAGAGCAGAACTGTCAATATCCAGCCCTCAGGTAACAAATTCCCTTCACTTTCTAGGAAGCTTCCACAATTTATCCTTTCTAGAACTCCCTAGTTCAAGGATACTCTTTAGCAGCTATATACAAATTGTAAAGCAACTATCCTGTTCTGTTGTCTTGAAGCAAAAACAAACAAAAAATTAATTAGATAATCGGTGATTTAAGATAAAGACCCATACTTGAAACAAAAAACCCAGCTTTTTTTTTTTTAAAGACCTGTACTTGGCTATATTATTTCTGTTGAATATTGTATTTTTTTACCTCACATGCTTCCATTTTATTAAAAGATGATATTTTAAATAGAGGCCATGGCACTAGGGATATTATAGCTAATGTCAGGTGGTTATTGGCTGAAAGCAGAGAGTACCAGAGGAATGTCTGTCTGTGTTCCATTGACTATGCAAAGGCATTTGACTGTGTGGATCACAACAAACTGTGGCTGACTTTGAGAAGAAAGGGAATCCTGGAACACTTGATTGTGCTTATGCAAAACCTATACTTGTACCAGAAGGCAGTCGTCAGAACAGAGCAAGAAAACGCTGCATGGTTCAAAATTGGGACCTGTGTGTGTCAAGGATGTGTCCTATCTCCATATCTTTTCAGTCTATATGCAGAACAGATTATCCGGGAGGCTGGGCTCTATGAGGAGAAGTATGACATCAGGATTGAAGATAGACTCATTAACAATCTGCATTATGCAGATGACACAACCCTGCTTGCAGAAACTGAGCAGGACCTGAAGCACTTGCTGCAGAAGGTCAAGGACTGCAGCCTTCAATATGAATTGAAGCTCAACATCAAGAAAACAAAGATTCTCACCCTTGGGCTAATTGGCAGCATCATGATAGATGGTGAAGAGATTGATATTGTTGACAGCTTCAGTTTGCCTGTCTCTACAATCAACACTCATGGTACCAGCAGCCAGGAAATTAAAAGATGAATTGCATTGGGAACGTCTGCTGTCAGAGACCTCTCCAAAATACTGAAGAACAGCAATGTCAGTCTGGAGACTAAGGTGTGCCTGATACAGGCCATGGTCTTTGCAGTTACTTGCTGTGCATCAGAAAGTCAGACAAATGACTAGGGATGAAAGGAGAATTGATGCCTGTGAGCAGTTGTGCTGGAGAAGAGTATTCGATATACCATGAACTTCTAGGAAACAAGGTCGTCCTGGAGAGGGTGAAGCCAGGTTGCTCCTTGAAGGCAAGGATTCTGAAGCTTCGTCTGACATACTTTGGACATGTTGCAAGGTGGGATCAGTCCTTGGAGAGGGATGTCATGCTTGCGAGGATGGAGGGACAGTGCCAGAGAAGAAGACCCTTGAGGAGATGAATGGATTTAGTCACTGGAATAATGGGAGTAGGCATGTTGGAGACAATAAGATTGACTAGGGATAGAGCAAGGTTTAGGGCTGTTGTGCATAGGGTAGCTATGAGTCGCAGGTGATTCTTCTGCACATAACAACACCGACAACATTTTAAATGTGACTTTTTATTACTAGTGCATACATGAGAGATTCAGAATAGTTATAACCAGGGGATAAAAGCAAAACAAAACAAAAGGTTATAAATAAGAAGATTCTAATTTTATTTTAACATAAAACAGTGATAAAAAATATAGAATTATTTAATGTGTTATAGGTCACTGACTTTGGAGTCCCTCAAGACTTGTATTCAGGGGGAGAATTCTCATGTTTGTGTCAGGAACCCAGCCAGGCTCAGTCCCATGCCAGTGCCCTTTGTCCATGGAGGCTTAGATGATGCTGAACAGATTTCATCAGAATTTCCAGTTTAAGATGATAGAACAACTAGGAAGAAAGTCAGGGAGCTCTGGTACAGCCTAGTGGTAAAATGTTAAGCTGCCAACACAAAGGCAAGAGTTTTATATCCACCAGCTGCTCTCAGCAGTCTCAGCCTGTGTGATTTTCAGCCTCTGAAAAGCCATTGGAGTTTCAGCTGTGAGTTGATTCTGACTTGACAGAAAACACCACCAATGGGAAGAAAATCTTGACAGTCTACTTCTTAAAATTGTTGTTATTATATATTACTGTCAAGTAGAATTGCTTGCCTTTCTATTGGAAGTGCAGTTCTTACTCACTAGATCACAAATGCTGCTTTCTTTAAAAGAAAAGACCAACAACAAAAATGAACAAATAAAAAACGGTTGTTGTTAGGTGCTGTTGAGTCAAATATGATTCACAGTGACCTGGTGAACAACAGATCTGAACCCTGTACCATCCAGCCTCACAATCTGTGACACACTCAAGCCTGTTTCACTATGTTAGTGCATCTGGTTGAGGATCTTTCTCTCCTTGGCTGACCCTCCTCCTTTCCATGCATGATGTCACTCTCCAAGGAATAACCTCTCCTAGTAATAAGCTCAAAGTATAGCTTCATCATCATTGCCTGCAAGGAGCACTCTGGGTGCACCTTCTCCAGGACATATCTGTTTGTTCTTTTGACACTCCTCGGGATATTCAGCACTCTTGGCAAGAAGCTGTACTGCAATCCCAAAGGTACACGGTTCGAATCCACCAGATGCTCTGCCAGAGAAGGAGGGACCATTTCCTTCTGTACCAGTCAGATCTGATTTGACAGTACATGCACATAAAATAACAAAATCATATTTTAAAGCATCAATTTTGTCTATCACCCATGTACATAGCAAGTGACTTAGAAGACCATGGCCTGAATCAGATGCACCTTAGTCCTCAAACTAACATCATTGCTCCTCAATAGTTTATGGAGATGTCCCTGACTACAGAATTTCTCAATGCATTTTGTTTTCTGATCTCCTGACTGGTGTTATATTGATTGTAGATCCAAGTAAGACGAGGTTGTTGACAGTTAAAATTATTTGGATCACAATGGCCCAATTCACAACAGATAATGGAAGTAGTGCAGAATCAGGCACTTTTTCTTTCTTCATTCCTTCTGTAGTGCATGAGACTGACCATGGCTACCAACAAGTCTTATTAATTATTTTAAGTCACTTATTTAAATGGATAGACCATTTAGCCTATGACCCTAGCTTTACAGAGCACCTCAGAGTTCTTACTTGTTAAGATTTTTAAAACAGACATTTGTGTGCATGTTACTAGAAAGTTATAAATCAGTGAAAGCCCACTTGCCTTAGACTGCAAACAATGTGACTTTGAGTAGGGCTTCTGCTTTAGATTTTGTTTTTCCTAGTAGCCAAGATCAACTTGTGCATTTTCATACAAATTTTGTTGATTGGATTGTGTTTGGGTTTTTATATATATGTATGTTTTTTTTTTCTAAGTTTATAATG
>NW_006400108.1:545101-546518 GCF_000299155.1 Elephantulus edwardii | reverse complement strand
ATAATCCACTCTACAACCCTCATTGCATACTCCTACGATAAAAATAATGCCCTAAAATATAATACTTTTAGACTATTCTCTCTCCCATAGATTTCTTAAGACAAAGAATACACGTTTGTCAGCTCTCTAGCTTCCACCACCATTTGACAGTCAATTCTGACTCCTGTTGACCTATGTATGTTAGGATAGAAATACATTTCTATGTTTCTATGGAAAATAGGGTTTTCAGTGACTGATATTTAGAAGTAAAAGATCAATTACCAAGCCATTTAAAAAAAAACAAAACAAACAAAAAACCAAACTTGGTTAGCTTTGGGTATACTTTAACCTCTAACTTTTGTTTAGTAACTGAGCATATTAATCTTTTGCACACTCTCTCAGAGTTGTTAATAATGTCTGTAGCCTTAATCTCTTTGAAAGATCCTTGTGGTACAGTCTTAACAAATACAGTTGATAATCAAAAGGTTAAAGTTTTGAGCCTCAGAAGAAATTCGTGATGAGTTACTTCAGGAAAGTCTCTCATTGCAAACCTCCTGGAACACAGTTTCACTTTTGAATGAGGAGTTGTTCGAAGTCAGAAATGAACTCAATAGCAACAGGTTTTGTCTCTTTACTACTGTGGACTACCTCTGTCTCTGGACTTGGGAGTGCAAGGCTGTATTTGTTTCCACTGGAGACATCATTCATTACCACACACAGAGTTAAAGAAATATGCTAAGACGTCTGCAGGAACATGTTGGTAGGCTTTGTAGAGTGGAAAGTTTCTCTATTGATTCGTCAAAACCACATTTCAATTAAGAATTGTTGTGGAGGGGAAAGTTCAGTGTTATTATGCAAATTAGTTATTTAAAATCTGCAAATAAAGATGTAAAATAAGAGAGAATCCTTGGAAGGTCAGCCCACATTACTACCCCTATTTGATGAAAACGTATCTAGTCAGGCAGTGGCGGTTTTTATCTAAATAAAGTATGAAGCTACCCTTTTACTTTGTAAAAACTAATTAAAGGCATTTTAATTTGCCCGAGTATATGGTAAATTGGTTGTCATTAAGTAGGAATTTAGATGTCCTATCCTTCATCTTATGAAAAGAAACCTCCTTTTTCTTTGTCAGAATTTTTATTAGAATGGAGAAACAAAACAATTAGCAGAAAGCCAGATTGGAGATAGCCGTTTTAAAGGAAGAAGAGCCCTGGCTTGTATTTAAGAATGAAGCAGTATGATCAGTTTAGATTTAGGCTGCTGCATTTTCAGCTATTCATGGTCATGCTGGACATGCTCAGCAGTTCCTTTCAACAGAAGAGACCTACTCACTGTCATAAATCTGCATTTCCTTGGTTTTTAGGAATTTGGATTGGAAAGTATTCTATTCCTTCCCTCTGAAAAAATTGTTGTTGTTGTTGTTGTTGTTGTTGTTGTT
>NW_006400108.1:523550-542532 GCF_000299155.1 Elephantulus edwardii | reverse complement strand
GACTCAAAATGCCCCATGCCAGTCCATCTCATCTCTCCAGTGCCTAATATGTCAATATTTATGCGTTCCATTTCTTTCTTAACAATTTCGAATTTTCCTACATTCATGGCTCTCTTATTCCATTTATTAGTAGATAAGAGGTGGTTACTCAGAATTTAAAGTCATAGAAGTGATCTAAGCCAGGGACCTCATGCACAGTGAACACATATCTGTCGGTGGAGGCTTTGAGGGTCAGTAGATATCAATGAAGCTTACAGATCTAGCAAACTGTGAAGAAAGGTCAGAAAAAAATAGGCCAGTGAGAACTATGAAGTACAGTGGTTTTTTTCATGACTAATTATGGATGATATAGATTCAAACAAGCTTGGAAGCAGGAGTGGTATCCACTTCTGAAACAGCTTGCCTCCGGAAACTGTGAACTTGGAGAAATGATGAAAGTTATACAGGGTTCAGGTATTTTTTCAAAGCGTCACTATGAGTTGTCTACAGCACTTAACAACACCAAAAATAGTGTGAGACAGTGTTTTCCCCAGTGTGCGTGAGACCACCATGATTCAGGGGCCAATTTGATGGCAGTTCCAGCTACATACTGGTTTGCTGAAGCAATTCCAAGATAGGATGGGCTAAATGTTCTAATCCCTTATTACAGATCTTCTGGATACCTTGCTTGTAGAAACTGAAATTAACCAGATACACAGAGATTTAAGGCCTTGTGCCTCTTTATCTATAGTTTTCCTTCTTTCTTCCATCTTTTGCATTTTTTTCTGTAGTTGTCCAAGTTACTTCTCATTGACATATTTCTTCTTAATCTCTGTCTCTGGAATATTCCCTGTTTTAATGGCTCCCACTGTTTCTTCCATCATTTGCATCTTCTTCTGTAGCTGTTGAAATAACTCTACATAAACATATTTTTTCTGGTTCTCTGTGTTTGGGGTATTCCTTGGGTCTGCTTTTTAAGAAGCTTCGATTTTGTTGGGTTTTTTTGTTTGTATTGGGATTTGTGGGGTTTTTTTTTGTTTTTTTAATGGAGGTGTTTTCCATGATGTTTGAGACAACCTACTGCTTTTTTGACATTATATTTTCTTGGTAGATGTTAGGCTGTAATAAATGTATAATGTCCTAGGGGAGTGCAATACTCTGTCAAGAACCTGTATATTGGTGCTTCTAATATGGGGTAAATATTATTCTCCAGAAACTGTGGCTGGTCCACATCTGTTCCCCTCTGGCTTAAGAAATCCTAACCCTTCCCTGCATATTGCACTCAAGAGGGCTCAAGGGCAGCAGTGCCTGGGTCCTGGGTCCTAGAGAGCAGGGATGTACTGTTCTCCAGAAACCATGGCTCTTCCATGTCTGTCCCCCTTTGACTTAAGAAATTCCAAGCCTCCTCTGTGTGTTGCAAGGATAAGGGTTCAAGGACAGCAGTACCTGGGTCCAGGGTCCTCTGAATATGTGTTTTAAATGTTCCACTAGTGGGGATATGTAGATACCAGCCAACTATGAGGATGTGTTTACAGATAGTACATTAGAATAAAGAAGGCTGATTCATTGCTGATAATAGCATTTGGGTTGAGAATGAATTAAAAAACAGAAAAGCCAGATATTCCTTTATGGAGAACCCTAACCATGAATTTTCTTTTTAAATAAAGTTAATTTCTACACTGGTGAATCACCTTTTTTTTTCCTTTAATGGGAAAACAATACAGATTTCTTCCAACTGGTTGACCAGGTAGCTGTCTTGCTGGAAAATCTTGCTGAAGATTATTTTAAAAATGACTGGAGCAGTAACTGTGAGAAATTCAAGCTTTATTCAGAAGACACTATAGAATAAAGTATATCATTACTGATAGCAGATAGATCTTGGCTGAAAACAGAGAATACCAGAAAGTTGTTTACTTGTGTTTTAATGATTATGTGGATCATTTAATGACTATGTGGATCATAGAAAATTATGGTTAACATTCAGAAGAATGGGAATCCCAGAACTCTTAAACGTGCTTATACACAATGCCTGTGTAAACCAGGAAGCTCCTGTCCAAACAGAACAGGACACTGCATGGTATAAAATCAGGAAAAGTATGTGTCAGGGGCTGTATTCTTCCTCCATATCTATTCACTCTGTTGTTGAGCAAATCATTCTAGATGTTGGACATATGAAAAAGAATTTGGTATCAGGAATGGAGGAAGACTCTTCAACAACCTGCCTAATGGCACAGACTTACCTGATCTAAGCCAGCATCTGAAAGTTGGACAATAAATAAGGAAGAATGCTTTTGAATGATAATATTGGTGAAAAATATTGAAAACAGAATGGGTTGCCAAGAAGAATAAGCAGGTCTGTCTTGGAGGAAGTGTAATCAGAGTGCTTCTTAAAGACAGAGATAGTGACACTTCCTGTCATATAATTTGAGCATGTTTACAAGAGTGACTAGTCCTTGGATAAAGACAAAATATTAGGAAAAGTAGAAGGTCAGAAAAAGAGAACAAACCTCAAGGAGATTAATTAAAACAGTAACTGCAATAATGGGCTCAAACACTGGGAAAACAGCATGGATGGCATAGGATAGGGCAAGGTTCTAATGTGTTGTTCATAGTATTACTTTGAATCCTAGTCAACTGTACCACACCTAACAACCACAGCAGAAATGAGGATTGTGCAAACTGCACTGGCTATACTGGTGGAAACTCACTGCTAAGAGTGGAGTCTTGGAGGCTCTCTCTTTACATTGAGCCCTCTCTTGGGATGATGTGAAAGTCATTTAAAGCTTTTAATATTGCATAGCATCAGATGACCTCCTTATCTCTTGACTTAAAACTAGTTAGTAATCTAAATAGAATAGATATTTTAGGAATCAGCGCTTCCATGAGTGTCCTATTATTTAGCACCCTGCAGCACTCACTGAGTCCCATAGAAAACAATTTCTGCCAGGATGTCTGTGGATATCCTCAGCTAATATGATTGGCTTTAGGATTCTTTGGAAAAAGAGTCTGCTTTTTTTACTGAAAGCTTCTTTGTTCAAATTAAGCTTTTCTGTTGACTCAATGTGAAACATGTAGGTTTAAGCTGTTGACTTCATAAAAGTATTGACTTTAATAGATATGCTGGTGCTAGAGATTGCTGTATTTATACTAAAGTGACCCAAATTAAGAACTCTGGTGACATAGCAGGTTAAGCATTGGGTGGCTAACTGAAAGGTCAGTGGTCTACATCAGGTGCTAATGAAATTCTTGGGGATGTCTGTTGCCAGGGACCTTTCCAAAGGGCTAAAGAACAGTGATAACAGCCTAGAGACTAAGATGCACCTCATCCAGGTCTTTTCCAATTACTTGCTGTGCATCAGAGAGCAGGACAATGACTAAGGGTGACAGAAGAAGAATCCATCCCTTTGAGTTGTGGTGCTGGAGAAGAATACTGACCATGGACAGCCAGAATAACAAACAAGTCTGTCTTGGAGAGGGTGAAACCAAGTTTCTCCATGGAGGCAAGGATTGTGAAGCTCTGTCTTGCATATCTTGGACACCTGGCCAGGATGGACCAGTCCTTAGAGAAGGACATCATCCTTGAAAAGGTGAAAGGATACTGCAGAAGAATAAAACCTAGGATAAGATGGAGTGACACAGTAACTGGGGCAGAGGGGTTAGGTGTGTCAGAGTCAGTGAGACTGGCTCAGGATAGAGCAGGGTTCAACACTATTGTACATAGGGACACTGGGACATAACAGCAACAACAACATCAAATATGCTTGAATAAAAAAACTCGTGAGAACCAATATATCTAATCCAGGTTAGTTTTGTAGGTTTATATATGACCCTAACTTACTAAGAGGGAGCTCTGGTAGCCTAGTGACAAGGAGCTGTGCTGCAATCACAAATTCGTGTGGTTTGAGGCCACAAGCTGCTCTACAGGAGAAGGATGGGAATTCTCCTCCCATGTGATTACCTGCCTCTGAAAACCCACTGGAGGGTCACCTATGGGTCAGTTCCAACTGTATAGTGCACAACAACAAAAATAACAACTTACTAAGTTCTCATTTCTTTATTGTTTGGTTTTTTTAAATTTTTTTTTATTAGCTAGAATGTATTCACACTTTAGTATTTAATTTCCCGAATTACCAAAGGTTCTTGTTAGGTAAAGTCTGATTGATTACAGCTCTTACCTACCCCATGTACAACCTAACAGAGCACTACCTGGTCCTAAGTCCCATTCACACAGTCACTGCATTGTTTAAACCCACTGTTGCAGCCGCTGTTTTAGTCAGTTGTATGAGAATCTTCCTACTTTTCACTGATCTACTTAACCAAGCATGATATTTCTCTCTAGGTTCTGGTCCCTCCATAGCATCTTGAGTTAAAGCCCACCTCTTCTGAACAGATACATTGTTGATGAATTTTCTAGAGACCAATGTCTGGTCTCCTCTCTATAAGGAAGACTTACCTTCTCTTTCTGGACCCCCTAGAAACCTGTTTATTTCTGCATTGAAGCAAAAAGCCCTTCATTTCCTTTTTACTTAATAAAATTAGATCCTAATTCTTTCCATAAACTTAGATTGATGACTATAATGTTACTTCAGTCCTAGAGAAGGCAGAATAAGCCACATTCGTTGTTACACTAACATCTCTGAAATCAAATGCAAATAGACATGAAGCTTCTAACACTTCAGATAAAAACAATGACAGTCAGTCATAGGTAGCCGCTCACACAAGACTAACCTCCAGATTAGAGCTCCATCCGCATCATCTTGTTGGAAGCTAAGTATTTTCACAAAAGCGTTTAATCCTCTACTGGTTCTGACTGGGGCAGCCAATTGCAGAGAAAAATGAAATTTCACAGAGGCTTTTACAGGTCTGTGTTTCTCATCTTAGAAAAACTGAAAATGGCATCCTAGATTTTCAATGTTTCTTGTTCTTTAAGCACTCAGATTAGAGGGAATTTAGTGCCGGGTTTCTCAATTCCAGCACTTTAGGTTCCAAATACATATTTGTTGTTTGGAGGTGAGTGGTTGGATAGAAGAGTGTGTCTTGTGCATTGTTGAGAATTCAGCAGCATCTTTGGCCCTACTCCCTAGAAGCCAGTAATACTATCTGAGGTTTTAGAACCAAAAATGTCTCCAGATACTCACTGTCCTCCAGGCAGAGCAAAATCATCACTGACTGAGAAGCATAGATTTAAGGTAATTCCTTGAAAGTCTTTTTGAGTAAAGCTTTCAGTATGCTTTAGGGAAATCTTCTGTCAGGGACCTCTCCAAGGAGCTAAAGAACAATGATGTCAGTCTAGAGACTAAGATGTGCCAGACTCAGGCCATGGTCTTCACAAATACTTGCTATGCATCAGAGAGATGGGCAATGACTAAGGAAGACAGAAGTAGAATTGATGCCTTTGCGTTGTGGTGCTGAAGAAGAGTCTTACAAATGCCATGCATTACTAAGAGAACAAACAAGGCTGTCTTGGAGAGCGTGAAACCAAGCTGCTTCTTGGAGGCAAGGATTTTGAAGCTTCATCTCACATATTTCAGGCATGTTGCCAGGAGGGACAGTCGTTGGAGAAGGAAGTCATGCTTGTTAAGTGCTGATGGGGGACAGTGCAGGATTGGAAGACCTAGAATTAGGTGAATTGACACAGTAACTAGGTGCGTTGTGTTGCAGATAGTGAAACTGACTCAAGATCTGGCAGGGTTCAGAGCTATTGTATATTGATTCACTATGAGTTTCAGACAACTCAGTGGCATTTAATAACAACAAGCCAGAGAACAGATAACTACACAAACTATGGAGAAATGAGTGCAAAACTCAGCTGAATTTTCTATCTTCTTGTTAGGTGTAGCCGAGTCGCCAACGACTCATAGTGACCCTGTGAAGAACTGATAGGCACCTTTCCCTGTTGTGTTCCTTCTTTACCATCTGTCATATTTGAGCCCATTGTGGTCATCACTGTGTAATTCCATCTCCCCGAAGGTCCCTCTCTTTTGCTGACAACTTTAGCTCATTTTCCCCTTGGCTCATTGTCTTAAAATGGTGTACACTGAGCTGGGTGCACAGTTTTGTGTAATTGTGGGAACTACTGTCTTTGTCACTTGTGGTGAATTAATGATGGGAATATCTAAGCAGCCGTCAGATTCATAAATCACTGGAAATGAGAGGGATAACACA
This sequence comes from Elephantulus edwardii, assembly GCF_000299155.1. Lineage (NCBI taxonomy): Eukaryota > Metazoa > Chordata > Mammalia > Macroscelidea > Macroscelididae > Elephantulus > Elephantulus edwardii. The sequence goes on along the minus strand of NW_006400108.1, from coordinate 536,388 downwards.
TGAAAGTCTTTCTCTTTTGTTTAGCTATTTATCATTTCGCCTGCACATTAATAAACAGAGCTCCCCTGAGGTAAGTCCCTGGAAGATAAATATTTCTCTCTAATTTCCTCAATTGTCCCTAGTAGATCACAAGTGGGAGGAGAGGCATTTGCCACTGAGAGGCCCCAGCTCCTTATCCTTCACTTCTTTGGCACAGACAAGGAGCAATAAATAATAGAGAGAGTACAACGGGAGGTAATGAAGTTCTGTTTTGTTTATATAACAGGCTCAAGATTCCCCAGCCCCAGGCTGTCAGCAAGGCCAAGCCGGAAGCGTACCCTGTCCTTATCACCACTGTCCGATCATAGCTTTGACCTTCAGACCATGATAAGGACATCTCCCAACTCCTTGGTCACAATTCTCAATAATTCCCGTAGCAGCTCTTCAGCAAGTGGCTCCTATGGTCACTTATCGGCAAGTGCAATCAGGTATGTATTCTCCTGAATCCCCTATGTGTTTCTCTAATAAAACTTCAGCACTTGCTTGCACCTGTAGTGTATTGACTTTAAGGCAGAATAAAATAACCTGACATTGTTCCTGAATCAAGTTCAGTATCATAATGATAAACTGCAAAAACAATTATTGTAAATGAAGAAGAGCTTTTTTTCCATGGATAGGGACAAACTTTAATTGGTAGGCATTATACTTACACAGCAGTTGTTCATGTATAATAAAATCCATGTCTGAGAGGCCTTTTCTCTGTGAAGGAAAGCTGCCTTCAGACCTGGTAGCATGCCATTCAGTACAGACACAGAATAGGAGCAGAAAGAGAGAAAAAGTCCAGTCATCCTCTAAGTCTTGTCCCACTGCTCCTATCGCTAATAGGCAGGAAATATGAAAAAGAGAGATAACAGGGTTTTTTCCTAATGGAAGTAAATGCAGATGACATTGGAAGGCATCAGAAGAGGAAGGTATCAGAGGAAATCTGGCAAAAGATTGCTTTGTTGTCTTTAAAGTATTTTTAGCTTTTGAGAATCTCTATTTTGGCCATGTTCCTTTGCTGTTCAGTAAAACTATCTTGACACTTTCTTTTTTAAAAAAAAAATTTCTTTATTTTTCATTTCAATGAACATCTACAGAGATTTTGGAATTCCATTCATTCATTGTTGCACCCCTCTTCCCCCCCCACCCCGTTTGCTCCTCTCCTTCAAACGCAAAAGAAAAACTCCCTCATTGGTGCGCAATACCCCCCCCACATCCCCCAACACTTTCTTAAAGCAAGTTTGTTTGGTTTTTTTAATGTAAAGGTATTAACACAGACTTTTGTCTACATGCTTAATATAAAATGTCTCTGCTGATGACGAAACTTAGATTAATGTCAAAAAGAGGGTGTATAAGTAGGTCAATTTCAGAATTTTTGTTACTTATATTTATCTTATAATCTTTTCTTTTTAACATGAAACGTATCTCAGATTTGTGTGTCATCCTTGCACAGGGGCCATGTGTTGCTGAAGCTAGCACTTATAATAATTTTTAAAACTGAACTGATTAAATTACTATTTTAGATAAGGGCGCTCTGGTGGCCAGGTAGTAAGGAGCTATTTTTGCCAACCCAAAACCACACAGTTTGAGTTCACCAGCTGCTCCACTGGTGAAAGATAGGCAATCAATTTCTGTGCAGTTTACTGCCTCTAAAAACCCACTAGAAAGTCAACCAGAGTTGATTCCAACTTGATGTCACATAAAAACAATAAAATAGTTATTCTAAATAATAGATTTAGGTAGTATCTTAATTACCTGGGATAGATGAAGTTTTAATCTGTTCTTCATAGGGTTGCTATGAGTCATTGTTAACTTGTAACACCTAAAAGTTAAGCAACTGTAGTGATAAAAGGTAGCAGTCATTGTCTTTAAATTATCACCAACAATTTAAGATTTTATTTATAAGCAATCTTTATTATTGCAAATTGCTCTTGGAGCCTTTAAAGAGCATATAAAAGGCGATTTTTTTCACTACTTTTTTTTTTTCAAGTTTACCTAAATGGTCAGTGGTTTTATTTACTAATTGATGAGTGGGACGTTCATATTAATGAAAAACTCCAATGGTCCAGAAAATGAAAGTGGCAGTAATAATAAATACCATTGTTCTTTTCCTTCAGTTTCTCCATTAAAATTTCTTTCTCTTGTTTAATGATTAGTGATTACCTTTAGTCTTCAAATATACCAATAATTTTTTATATGATGTCATTTCCTGTCACTTTTGGCTCTTAAATGGTTACTAAAGTGTTTAACCACTGCTGAATCAAATAACTCTACTCACAGGATAGCATTTGATATACAGCAAGGGGTCTTCTTAAATATTAGCTACTACAGTCAGATTCCTCCACATAAAGTCCAGCCTCGCAAATGCTCTGTTCCACATAGATATTGATGGAACAGATAAGGACAGGATGCATCTGTGATCCACTCCTTTTCTGATTTTGAACCATACAGTATTTTTCTCCTCTGTTCTGACGGCTACTTCTTGGTCCAAGTACAGGTTTCATATGAGCACAATGGATTTTGAAGGAGGCTGGATTTTATGAGGAGTGACATCAGAATTGGAGGAAGATTGATCAACAACCTACATTATGCAAATGACACAACTTTGCTTGCCAAAAGTGAAGAGGGCCTGAAGCATTTAAGGACTATATAGTCTGCAGTATAGTTTGAAGCTCAACATAAGAATATAAAAATTCTCCATTGGGCCAATTGGCAGCACCATAATAGATAGAGATTGAGATTATAAATGTCAGTTTACTTGGTTCCACAATAAACATTCTTGGAAATCAAAAGGAGTCAGTATATCAAAAAAGTGAATTGCTTAGAAAAATCTGCTGTCCAGAGTGCTGAAGAGCAGTAATGTCAGTCAAGAGACTGAGGTGTACCTGATTCAGACCATTGGGCCATAGTCTTTGCAGTTACTTGCTATGCATCAGAGAGTTGGACAGTGACCAAGGATGGCAGAAGAATTGTTGCATTTGAATTGTGGCATCAGTGAAGAGTAGAGGACATACCATGAACTGCAAACAGAACAAACAAGTTTGTCTTTGAGAGGATGAAACCAAGCTTCTCCTTAAAGGCAAGGATTTTGAGGCTCTTTTTTCACGTATTTTGGGCACATGGGAAGGAAGGACTTGTCCTTTTAGAAGAACGTCATGCTTGGAAGGATGGAGGCTTAGAGCAGGAGAGGAAAACCCAGGATGAGATGGATGCCATAGCAACTGCAGCAATGAGGGTAGGTGTGTCAGAGGCAATGTGATTGGCTCAGGACAGAGCAGGATTCAGAGCTGTTGTGCATAGGGTCACTACATTTTTGGAGTCAACGCGACAGCACATAACAACAACAGTAGTAAAATTCCAGGGGATTTGGTGGCTTGGTGGTCAGGAATTGCACTGCCAACCAAAGGTAAAAGGTTCAAATCTGCAAGCTGCTCTACAGGAGAAAGATGGGCAGTCTTTTCCCATCCTGTTTCCTGCCTCTGAAAACTTAATGAAAGATCTGCTATAGGTACACTTGACAGTACACAACAACAATAGTAAGATTTCTGATGGTTCAAGTGAGTGATTATTGCATTTACTCCACTGATTGATTACTGGTAATCAATTGATTGGTAGCTTGAACCACCCAGTAGGACTGCAGAAGAAAAGACCTGTCTTTGAAAAGCCTCCGGAACACTTCTATTGCATACACATTTGGTCTCCTTGAATCAGAGTCAAATTGATGGCACAAGATGACAACAGCTGGCTTTGGAGTTGGACTGTCATCATGTTCCATCATCCAGCTGTGCAAGCCCCACTTACTCTTTGACTGTCTAAAGTTCAGTACCACAGTTGTGAAATATAGGCAATACCATTCTTTGCCATTGTATAGGAGAGAACAGTGTTTGATACCTTGGCATGAATCTGCAATAGCAGGGTGATAGTTCCAACCTACAAGCAATATTTTTTGAGAAATGGCCTTGGAATGTCCACTCACATAAAAATATCCCAGGTGCCTAGCCTTGCTATGGTGTCACCCAAATCTGGCTTGGAAGAATACAAATCTATCTGCCTTGGACTCTTCATAGATTAATATCTGTAGAGTCTTAAACATTTATTGCATTTCAATTGGCTGAAATTATGAATTATCAAACTTACGGAAGTATGGATGGGAAGACACAAACCATGATCCTACCATGATACTTGATGAAGGTCCTTTCTTGAGCATTCCTTCATTTTCCTTCAGTGTGCTTCCTTCCTGACTACCCTGACGTTTTACAGATTCTAAAAAGCCTGTGATGTTTTTTCAGTACTTGAGAAACTATATCATGACTTTCAGTGCTCATGATGTCTTATTTTTGCCACCAAGGAACTGTGACACACTCCTTTCTTTATATTAGACTCAGAAGAAGAGCTTCACTTTAAAGACCAATGGGGTCTTCAGAGGTCCTGATATAATCTAGTGACTCAGGTCCATGATTTCTGTTTTTTCCTTTGCCTTTGGCTCCTTTCCATCACATCTTTCCCTGTGGTCTCCTGTGCCTGTATGCACACCCACTGAATGTTGGAGAATTTGTATCTTTGATGTTTAGAGGTAATACATATAGCCCCAAGATAAGGTCAGTTTGACATATGATAATGATAATTGTTATTACAGGACTCATTTACCAGCTTTTTGTATGAACAGGTGTTAGTGCTTTGCATTCTGTAGTTAAAATTTCATTTTATAAAATTGAAATACTGACTGGATAAATAATCAGTAAATGATAGAACAAATGTATGAATGAGGAAAGGGAAAGAGGTGAAAATAAATCTGAAAAAAAAATAAGGGGGAGTGTGAACTTGAGCTTAGCTTGAGTTAGTTTCTATTATGTAGTAAGCGTTGGTGGTTCTGTGGTAGCAAGCTTCCCTTTCCATGTGGGAGACTCAGGCTCCAATCCTGGGCGGTTCACCTCAAGCAGAGCCACCAGTTATACACCCATGAAAGCTCATGTTTTGTTAACAATACTTAACCGGTAAGAGTGGAGCTTTTAAACTAAGTTGGACTAAACAGAAATTGCTTCTGATAATGTACCTCTGAAAGCCAGTCAGTGAAAACTTGGTAAGTAGTCCAAGTGCTAATCCATGGACATGATGCAGGGCTGAGTATCATCCCATTCACTTGTACATGGGACCAGCAGCTGACAACAGCAAAAAACATTGCCAGTGAAAATAGGTAATGATATTGTTTATGCACTGAATGCAGTTTCTAGAAATTTAAAGTCATCCACTCCTTTTCCTTAAAAATGCCCCACAATTACCTTCGCAGTTCTGTCCCTGTAAAATGGTGGTGATGGTGATGGGAGTCATAGTAATAGTAAATCTCCTCGAACCTGTCTCACTTCAGTAGAGATAAGGCAAGTTCCATCCATCCATAGCAGATCTCCCTTTGAGGTGGAAGTTAGGAGTAAACCCTTTTTCCAGCCTTTTTACCCATTTTGATGTAGCATTTCCTACTTCTCTGCTGAGTTCATTAACTATTCCTGTGGCCACACAGACCTCACAGGTCAAACTTAAAATTAAGTGGCTTCCAGGTGAGGATCAGGACACTTGTATACTCAGTCTTCTTTCTTAGTGCAAGTCAGTTCTTCCACTTAGCCCCTCAAGGACAAGCTCCACTTGGCCCTCTTGTCATTTACCATCAGTTCTCCCCCTGGTTCCCTTCCAGGCCTCTCAGTTCTCCAGTGTTAATAGCCCTTAAACTAGTGTGATGGGTGTTTCAAAAGAGCTCCAAAATCTCTATTTGATTTTCTCATTTCCTTCTGCTTACAGTCTTGCATCTTTCTGACTGAAAACCTTTATGGGATTGAATTCTTAGAGTTATAAACTCCTTGTCAATTTTAAGTTATATAGCCTTCACGCAAGGTCAATAATTGACTAATCCATTCTTCCTGATCTCTGGTGGTCTAGTGGGTAGTTTCCTCCCAGGTGACTTACAGTCTCTGAAAACCTACTCAATGGCTATTTCTCACTCAGGGGCAATGAGTGAGTTGGTGAGGGGGTGAGTGAGTGTCTTCCTGCTCCATATACTATGGCATTCCTTTATTTGGATAGTAAGTGCAGCATTAACTCTCCAAATTGGCATAGCCTACTGACCAGTGTCTAAAAGGTATATGCCAGTTGCAAGCAGGCTTCAGCCCCAGGGTTGGCAGAAAATATGAAATAATGTTGTTTAAAATTTACTCTGGCATGTTAATCTACCAAGAAAAGAGTAACAAAACCTTTGGGGTAGAAGACAAGAGTGTGAGGCTTGTGGGGGAAACTACTTCAGTTATTTTTTTTTTTTTAAATTTAGGTTGTTTTTCATTTCAATGAGCATCTACAGAGATTTTGGGATTCCATTCATTCATTGTTGCACCCTTCTCCCCGCATAAGCCCCTCCCCCCTCCCCCCCCATTTGCTCCTCTCCTTGAAACGCAAAAGAAAAACTCCCTCATTTGGGGCTAGGGGGTGGGGTTTGGGGGGGGGATTGTGTACCATTGTGTACTTCAGTTATTTTTACGAAGAACTAAGGCAGGTTACTCCACAAAGGAACTCCTTTCATCATAGCCCCAATTAAATTGTTGTATTCAAAGAGAATGTTAGTAGCCTTTCCCGCTATTTGAAATTCTCCTAGTCACACTTAGCGTTTGCTGTTTCCCTCTACTGGAGTCCAGGGTGGTAAATCATTGCTCCTTGTTTCACTACTATCCCTGGAGCCCCTGTGTTGAGTGACATCACTCAATAGATGTTTCTTGAATTAATAAATTGAAAAGCCCTTTGATGAGTAATTAGAATTCTAATCACCCCTTTATTAAGGGACATATGTACAGGCTAGATGAAGAATTCTGGCTTTCAGAAAGCTTGTCTATAGTTGTTATGTGCCGTCAAGTTCTTTGGGACTCATAGCGACCCTATGTACAAGAGCCCTAAACCCTCCTCTATCCTGTGCCAACCTCACTCTCTCTGACACACCTACCCCCATTACCCCAATCACTAAATCAATCCATCTCATTGAGGGTCTTCCTCTCCTGCTCTATCCCTACACTCTCCCAAACATGATGTCCCTCTCCAAGGACTGGTTCCTCCCTACAACATGCCCAGAGTATGTCAGACAAACCTTCAGAATCTTTTCCTCCAAGGAGAAGCCCAGTTTCACCCTCTCCAGGACAAACCTGTTTGTTCTTCTAGCAGTCCATGGTATATTCAACACTGTATAAAATATAGTATGCATAGTAAGTGCCAATCTTAAATTCACTTCTTTATATCAGAACTAAATTTATAATTCAAGAAAGTAACTAACTCATGGAAACATATACTAGAATAATTTCTCAAGAAGTTTTAGATTCTCTCTCAACTATAGACGCCTATCTAAGATTAAGTGGCTCATATTTGTGCACTACAGCCTATAACTCTCTCTCTAAGGCTAATTTTACAAATACCAACTTACTGGCATTAGGTGAAAAATACCATTACTGATGCCATCTTCCTAAATATTGAACCACCATTTAAAAAGATGCTATTTATTAAATTTCTCAGCTTCCTGTAGTCTTTGAGAAAAATCAAAATAGAATTAATAAATTAGTCACCCTGCTAGAGCTTTCTCATCTCCTGTTTTATAGCCAAAATAAAGATGTTTTCATATTCTTAGTTATTATAAGTCTGGCATGGTCAGGAAGGAAATCTCAGAGAAACTGGCATTTCACCTTCTAAATCACACTCTGAGTTGGGTGCAGAGAGCTTTAACTCATGAGTCAGTGAAGGTTTTCCCATTGGCCAACAATGATAAACTCAGTCTGGTACTAAGAAAAGGCTTTGCTTTCTGGTATTTGCATTGTCACCTTAGTGAAAGGAAGACGCCAGGGGAACATGGGTCAGGTAACCCCACTGTAATTGTCGAAGACCAACTAGAAACCAGCATCACCTCTACAGCACTTTGATTTTACTGTTGGCTATTTGTAAATATCTTGTTTGTGTAAGGAAAATAGGTTAAATTGACCCGAAGACACTGAAGAACTGATGAATTCAGTGGGGCCAGTCATTACTGAGACCCAGAGGAAGAACACAAACCACTGTGGAGGTTTTATAGAACAATGAATAGACAAAGGCATTAAGATGTTTTCATTGTTATGTGCCTTGAAATCATCTGCAGCTCATAGTAACCCTGTGTACATTAGATCTGAACCCTACCCTATCCTAAGCCAATTTTATTGTCTCCAGCAGACCTAATCCCATTTCTCTAGTCACTGAATTAATCCATCTCATCCTGGGTTTTCCTTTCCTGCACTGTACTCCACCCCTTCCAAGCATGCTGTCTGTCTCCAAGGACTAATCCCTCCTGGCCATGTGCCCAAAGTATGTGAGCTTCAAATTCCTTGCCTCCAAGAAATAGCTTTGATTCACCCTCTCCAAGACAGACCTGTTTTTCTCCTGGCAGTCCACGGTATGTTCAACACTCTTCTCCAGCACCACAACTCAAAGGCATCGATCCTTCTTCTATCATTCTTAGTTATTGTCCAGCTCTTGGTTGCATAGCAAATAATTGTGAAGACCATGACCTGGATCAGGCTAACTTAGTTTCCAGACTGACAACATTGCTCTTCAGTATTCTAGAGAAGTCTCTGACAGCAGACTTTCCCAATGCAGTTCATCTTTTGATTTCTTGACTATTGGGTCCAAGAGTGTTTATTGTAGCACCAAGCAAGCTGAAGTTATCAATAGTCACAGTCTCTTCCAAGTCCATCATGAAGGTGCCAGTTGGCCCAGTGGTGAGAATTTTTATTTTCTTGATGTTGAGATTCAATCCATGTTTAAAGCTGAAGTCCTTGACCTTCTGCTGCAAGTGCTTTAGGTCCTCTTCAGTTTCAGCAAGCAGAGTTGTGTCATCTGCATAACAGGTTATTGGGGAGTCCAGCCTCCCCTAATGTTCTGTTTGCATATTAATTTAAAAGGTATGGAGATAGGAAGCATCCCTGATGCACACCTTTCCTGATCTTGAACCATATGAGATGGGAAGAGTAGAAAGTGTTTGAGTAACTATCAGCCAGCTTAAGAGTAAGGAAAAAAAGCCGAAACAAGGCAGAAAGAAAGAAAGAAAGTTGGAGATCTAAGAAAGGATTAGATTATGCTTAATTAGGATAGACCACCAGTAACCTGACAGATAAGGAAATGGATGCTCAGAAAGGTTAGTGGGCTGAATCAGTAGTGTTCAGCCTTCTGGATCTAACTCGGAATTCTTATTTTGTCCACCATATTAGACCTCCTTTTCTCCCGCAAATCCTTGAATGGGAGATATAACTGAAAGGTTTGGTGGGATATTCTTTTATTCTGTTTATAATGGAGAAATAATAATGATACTGATACTTAAAATATTGATGATACTTACATTACTATTTGATTTTTCTGACAATAAATACATCATTGACTGATTCTGCAGAGTGAAGCTTCAGGCCATATTTTGAGAGTTTTTTGCTATTTATATTTAAGGAAATCTCACCTAACTGAGTTATATGGCAAGTAGATGTTTTGACTTTTTAGAACACTTTTCATAATACAAAGTCTAATATATTGTCTTAGGCAATATTCAAGGTATACATATATCCTCACACACATATTGGAATACATAGTCATTTTGTGAAATGTGTCTTTTAATTCATCACTGCTTCTTCTAAGATTGGGCTGGGTTTTCCAATAACTTTACACTGGCAGCTGTAAATTTGTTACACTGGAGAGTAGAAATGGAGATTTTAATTTTTATTCTCAAGTGAGGCAAACATAAATATGTAAGCTACTCTGCCGAAATACACAAATGATAATAGCACATGGCCCATTCTGTGTAAAGCTTAGGGGAGAAAAGTGCTCTGTATTTCAATTGCAACTGTTAAGCAGTTAATCCCATGACTGAAGCTACAAAACTGGATGACCTTGTTAACAAAGCAATCACAAGATAGCCATAATGTTTGGTTTTGGTTAGTATGTCTTCTCATTCTTTTTTCCTTTCTTGTAAACTCAACATTGACTCTTGTCTTCAGCTCAGTTTGCTGAATTTTGTCACCATTATCAGTTACATTAGAGAAAGAAGAAAAAATGAGATACTGGGAAATAAATAATTGTCAATTAACTCTTCAACATGGAAAAGTTCTTTGATTGTATCAGTGAGTTTCTTAATCCATTGACTTTACTTAAAGTAATACGTCATGATATCTTTATATCAGAAAGGTGTTTACTTATGATTTCTTGACTATCCAAAGTCATTTGACACTGTGGATCCATAACAAATTATGGATAACTTTGAGAAGAATGACAATCCCAGAACACTTAATTACTCTCTTGCAAAACCTAGACCAAGAAACAATTATCTGAACAGAATAAGAGAACACTGCATGGTTTGAAATCAGAAAAGTTGTGCTTCAGGATTATATCTTTTGATCATAACTATTCAGTCTGTCTATTAAGTGAGTCATTCAGGAAGCTGGACTATGTAAAGAAGAAGCTTGGCATCAAGATTGGAGAAGATTTATTGACAACCTGAATTAGTAGTGAGTGACATAGCCTTGCTCACAGAAAGTGAAGCACTTTCTGCAAAAGATCAAGGATTACAGCCTTCAATATAGATTACATATTAACATCATGAACTAAAAATTTCTCACCATTGATCTATTAGGCAACATTATGATATAGGAGAAAAGTTTGAGGTTGTCAAAGACTTAATTTTACGTAGATACACAATCAACATCCATCATAACATCAGTTAAGAAGTCAAAAGATGTGTTTCAACTGCACTGCAATCCCAGAGGTGCATGGTTCAAATCCACCAGATGCTCTGCTGAAGAAGGAGGAACAGTCGCCTCCTGTACCAGTCAGATCCAATTTGAAGGTACACACATAAAATAAATAAATAAATAAATAAATAAATAAAAATTAAAAAAGAAAAGATGTGTTTCATTGAGAAAATCAGTCCTCAGATAATTCACTAGAATGCTAAAGAGCAATGTTGTCAGTTCAAAGACTAAGGTATGTCTGGTCCAAGCCATGGCTTTCCCCACCCTCCTCCAGTTGTTTCCTATTGCATGTGTTGGGCAGTATATGCAATAACTGAAGAAGAATCAGTGCCTTTGAATTATGATGTTGGGAAAGAGTATTGAGAATATGATAGACTACTAAAAAAACAAACAGTGGTCTCTTGGAGGAAGTGTAAACAGTATATTCCTTAGAGGCTCAAAAGCCTCTTTTATATACTTTGGACATGTTGTCAGTAGGGGTCAGTCCTTGGAAAAAGCCATCATTCTGGGAATGATAGAAGGTCAGAGAAAGAGAGAAAGGCCCTCAACAAGATGAATTGACACAATGGTTGTAACAGTGATCTCAAGTATATCAGAAATGGTGAGGATTGTGCAGAATAGAGCCAGGTCAGGTCTGTTGGTCTGACAGCCCCTAATAGTTCTACAACAACTATTGTACAAAGTTTTTTTCTTAAAGAATTTTTAAATATTAGAGTCCTAAGAACATTAAACATCAGGACAATTGATGAAATAGTGTTTATAGGTGACCAGTAGAGAGCTGATTATCTATTTAAAACAAGACATTTCCCAAGAATTAAAAAATGCCTCATATTCTTTACTCTTTACATTTGATGGCACAGACACTAAACAGATGTCTTTGGTCTTTGTGGTGGAACCCTTCTGCAGTGTCTTTCACACTAAGTTCCTGTGTACTTTGACTCACTCACTCATTGCCATTGAGTTGGAACCAATTCATAGGAAACTCTAGCAGTTTTACAGAGGCTATAAAGTGCATGGGAGGAGATTGACTATCTTTCTCCCTTGGGACCACTGGTGAACTTGAACTTCCAGAAAAACACCACTTTTGGGCTAACAGTACAACTCTTTAAGGACTAGACCACTAAAGCTCCAAATTTAAAATTATTCTTTTTCTGTGACCAGTATTGTTTACCCTTCCAATATGACTATTAACACCAAACTATAGAGCTGTTTTTCTTTCTTGTATCATGAGGTAACCCATCGCAACACCTACTCTATCATCCCTCACTGAGCATAGAATTCCTGAAACATTTTAAAAACACATTATGGGTGTATTTCTCATATGCTGATATAATTGTGTTTTATTAATTTGACTTGGAATAGTAATGAATGTGAACTGCATATATATAGATAGATAGATAGATAGATAGATAGATAGATAGATATAGATAGATAGATAGATATAGTAGCAGTGAATAAATATTTAATGAATTATTTCCTGTATGAACTTTTAGTGTCTTCAGTTTATTCCAGGAATTAAATAATGAATTTCATTTACAGATTGATCCTAAGAGTTTCTGTACAAATATCGATTCATGTCACTTCTGTGGTGTGAAAAAGTAAGTTGATTGTGAAAGTCAAGCATGATGTGAATTTTAAAGTTTACTATAATTATCATACAAATATATTTTTTAAATACATTGGTTACAATTAATTGGCAACTTTTCAACTACAAATAATAACTTTATTCTTTGGAAATACAAATGTAATGTTCAGAAAATAGAGACATACAGTGTGGATTTTGTGACATTTGTCTCAGTTGATTAAAATTCTATCTACTTAGCCTGATTTTAGTAGATTGAGGATTGTTAAGATTCTTTTTTTTTTTTTCTTTTTTATTTTTTTTACAGAGGTTTTGGATTTCCATTCATTCATTGCCGCAATTTTCTCCCTTCCCACCCCTCCCCACCAGCTCGCTTCCCCCTCCGAAGAGAGAAAAAAAAAATTCCTCCATTAGTATACAATTCCCACGTCCCTTCCCCCCACCCCCCACCCCGAGT
>NW_006400108.1:477437-523450 GCF_000299155.1 Elephantulus edwardii | reverse complement strand
ACTTCTCTATGCAACCTTAATTCTAGATTCCTGTGCTAACCGCAATACTCAATCATATATCACTTCTAATCTGTTCTTTCCCTCATCTGTTTAAATACAATATACATAATTTGTCCAGTTTTTTCTGTCATACCCCCACCCTGATGTCAGACCCATTCTACAACAGTGGCACCATGCAGCATTTGTCCCTCTGTGGCCGAGATATTTCACTCAGCATAATGTCCTCCAGGGTCACCCACTTTGAATAATATTGCATGAGTTCCTTATTTTTCATTGCTGCGTAGTATTCCATTGTGTGGATATACCACAACTTCTCTATCCATTCGGATTGTTAAGATTCTTAGTGAAAAGTCTTTGCAGTACACTCATTTTCATTACCTTTGAGTTGACGCTTATTCATACTAACCCTCCTTTGGGTTTCTGAGGCTGTATATTGAATGGGAAGAGATTTCTCTCCTTTGTCCCAGGTGACCTGTGGATTTGAACCACCAGAGTTTTGGTGTGTTTGGGTCAAGACTACAGCCCGCTCTGGACCAAGCCACCAGAACTCCCACTTTGAGATAAGCAGGGTGCTGTTGGCCACACTGGTAAGAGACAAGTAGGGCCAGAGTAATTGCCACATTTGAGCTCAGTTTTTGAAATCATATTGATAGAATGTTTTCTCTACTTTTTTAATAGAGAATAATACACCTGAACTTTTTTTAGAAACTTATACTTTACAATTTTTTTTCCACCAAAATCTCTGGGAATCCGAAGAAAAGGGAAGTCATCCATTTGATCAGTTTGCTTATTCCTTATGAATCAAAGATGACCGTCAAGGTGGAACTGACTGTGAATGGTTTATCTTTATTTTGACGTTCTGTGAATTGTGCACTTGAGTTGCTGAACATAGTGGACTGCCACTGTAAAATAAGTGTTTTATAAATCAAAATCCAGCAGCCACAAATCTAGAGTGACGGATAGAAGTTCTCTTGGTGGGTAAAGACACCACAAGTGGGGCAGTCAGGTATCTATGAGTTTTTCCTTTGTTTTCTAGCCTTTAAGAAAACAATATTTTTAATAATTTTTCCTGGCTTTATAACAGCTGCCATGGAGAAATTACTTTCAAATTTGGCTCACTAGTGTCAGCAAGTTCCCTCTAGCTCTGCTGCTGACTGTCCTCAGGCAGACATTTAGAATGCTCACAAATTAGTGATTGCTTTACTGTGCTCCTGACACTTTCACTCCTTTTTCTTTTCCTGCATAATTCTTACCTTCCTCAGAGCTCTGGCTGGTCTTAGAATGAGGATCCTTATCTCTGAAAGCTTGTGAGCCTAGTAACACACACATGAGAAGATTGAGAAAGTCCCAAGGTCTTTACTGACTAAGGATAAATTCACTGTTAGGAGTCATACTCTTAGAAAAGTTTGGCTTTTTCAAAATTATCCTATCTTTCATACTGTCATTTAGAAAAGGGGAAAACCAAATAAAATTTGTTTTATAATTACACTTTATTAAATGTTGAATAAAGAGAATTAAAAAATATGAATGGAAGTATATTTGTTTTTTAGATTACCCACGAGAAAGAATAGGGATGAGCAGAAGTGTGAAGACTTTCAGCTAAGAAGGCTCAAACCAAAACTCAAAACTTTTAGGTGGATTGTGGCTGATGGCTGGGCCGTGTGTGCAGAGTATAACTGCTATCTAAGATTTTCCAGGCTGTAACCTTTTGGAAGCAGATTGACAGCTTTTTTTTTTTAAGCTCTGAAGCCTGCTCTCTCCTGAACCCATCTCACTGAGTCAGACACACCTTCCCGTGTTACCCCAGTTACTATATCAATCCATCTCATCCGAGGTGGTCTTCCTCTCCTGCACTGTCCCTCCACCCTTCTGAGTATGATGTTGTTCTCCAAGAACCAGTCCCTCCTGGGTGTGTGCCCAAAGTATGTGAGACGGAGCTTCAAAATCTAGCCTCCAAGGAGAAACTTGGTTTCACCCTCTCCATGACAGACCTGTTTGTTTTCTTGGTTCAAGACTTTTCTCCAGCACCACAACTCAAAGGGATCAATTCTTCTCCTGTCATCTTTAGTCACTGTCCAGCTCTGTGATGCATAGAGAGTAATTGCAACGACCATGGCCTAGAACAGGTACACAATAGTTTCTAGAGTGACATGAGGTGAATTTTAACCTCCAACTTCTTGGTTACATTTTGAGAACTTAACCAATGTGCTTCCCCCCCCCCCCAAAAAAAAAAAAAGCTCAGGATAGTAACTGGAAAGGTCTGAATGTCAGACTATAGTTTTTCCTCTTTCAGAGGAAAAAACTAAAGATTTATAAAAATGTTCAACTATGTTATTCAACTCTTGCTGTTGAGTCTAAGCCAATTCAGAGCTGACCCTCTAGCATGTTTTCCAAGGTTATAAATCGCATGGTAGATTGCCTGTCTTTGTCCTGAAGAGCCGCTGGTAGATTCTAATTGGCCCTCTTCAGGTAACTCTGCAGACTGCACCACCAATACTTTTTTATTTCTTGGAATTTGTAGAAGAATTCATAAGAGATAGGTACATAAGAAATACAGAAGAATACATGAGAGATACAGGGAGCTCTGGTTGCCTGGTGTTAAGAAACTGTGTGGCAATCTCAAAGGCAAAGGGTTCAAATCTACCAGCTGCTCCTCAGGAGAAGGATGGGTGTTCTTCTCTTGTGATTAACTGCCTCCAAAAACTTGCTGGAAGGTCAGCTATAGGTTGGTTCATACTTCACAATACACAGCAAAAACAGCAACTAGGAAGTGAGGGGGTTCTTAAGGTGGGATTTTCTGATATTTATAGTCATCTATATCTGTTCTCTGCTATTCTTCTATTCATATGCAATAATGTATTATAAACACATTGCCAAATTATACTTTACATAGGAAACCCCAGGTTTCTCCGAAGTATCTGTTTTTAGAGTGGTAGTAAAAAATGTATATATCCTAATAATTAGAACCTGTGAACATGGATATATGGTGGAAAGGAATTTATAGATGTGCTTATCTTAAAGGTCTTGAAATGAGTGATTATTCTGAATTATCCAAAGGGGTTGGTCTTTCATTATCAGGGGTGCAGAAATTTAGAGTTAAGAATCAGAAAAGAGGATGTAATGAGAAAAGTAGAAGTAGGAATATGGGGCAACCAGCTGAGGAATGTGAGCAGCCTCCAGCATTTGGGAGAAGGACGGGCCTCCAGACCTGTGAAAAAGTTATTCTTTCATGTTTGAGTAGTTCGTGAGCCTTTAGAGCTGTGAAATAACAAATGTGGGTTGTTGTGGGGTTTTTTTCTTCCCTGGTTTGTAGTAATTTATTACAACAGCCATAAGAAGCTAATATATTGAGGAAGAGATTCAGTATTGAGTGCCTACTGTATGCCAGGTCTGGTTGTAGGTCTAAGGCATTCAATGAAGAGCTCAGACTTGTGTCCACATAACCTGGAGCTCACATTCCAGAGAATGAAAATATAATATTAGAGTTCTGTGATAAGGATGAAAATATCAAATAATGGACAGTAATTGAAAGAGAGATGTAGGGATTAGAATAGGAGCATGCATCTGAGAAGGCCTCTCTGAGGAGGTAACATTTAAACATAGAAATGTGCAAGAGGGAACCAGTCGACTAACTTCTAGAAGCGATGAGAAGCATGAAACCAGATCCACATCAAAGAGTGATTTGTGCATGATAGAATTCTGTAAAACCAGTGAATTATGCATTGTAGGTAGCTTTTCAGCAACGTAAAGGTGAACTACATATGTGTAGACTTACCTGGATGGTCTGCAAAACCAGTGAATTATGCATTGTAAGTAGCTTTTCAGCAACGTAAGGTGAACTATATATGTGTGGACTTACCTTAATGGAATATATAGGAACAAAATTTATTACATTGGTGGAAGGAAATGCTAAAGAAGCTCAGTATCATTAGTCAAGGATTGACTGAAGAGCCTTCAGCTCAGATGAATACACAAGTTGAAGCTGAACAAAATTAAAGCAAGTTCACTGCACCAGAATGTTGTTCTAGAGAACATCCTACCTGAATTTGGAAACAATCTTGAGAATAGATTTGGTGTGTTGAATACTGATTATAGACCAGATGAGTTGTGGAATGATACCAAGGATATCATTCATGAAGAAAGCAAAATGTTGAAAAGACCAAAATGAATATGACAATAAACCCTGAAACTTGCTCTTAAATATATTGTTGTTGTGTGCTGGCAAGTCAGACCTCACTCATACCTGGACTCTCCACTGGGATTTTAGAGACTGTAAATCACATGGGAGAAGATTACTCATCTTTCTTCTGTAGAGCAGCTGGTGGATTCAAACCTTGTGCCTTTGGGTTGGTGACACAACTCCTTACCACTAGGTCATCAGAGCTTAAAGTGAAAGGAAGAAATGATAAGTAAAAGACCTGAACAGGAGATTTCAAAGGGTGGCTTGAGAAGATAAAGCAAAATTTGATAATGAAATATGCAAAGACCTGGAGTCTGAAAGCCAAGAGGGAAAAACATGTTTAGTATTTCTCAAGTTCAAAGAAATGTAGAAATAGTTTAAGCCCTGAATTGAAATATTTAAGGAATTTGTGGGCAAAAATTTAATTTCACAGGAAACGTAAAGGGAAAATGGAAGAAATACTATGCCAAATTAATTGGTCCAATTTCAAACCATTTTTGGATGTAGCATATGATCAAGAACCAATAGTACTGATGGAATAAGTCCCATCTTCCCTAAAAGCATTGGTGATAAACAAGGCTCCAGGAATTGACAGAATACCAGTTGTTTCCACAGACAGCTGCAGCCCTAGAGGTGCTAATTCATCTAAGAAGAAATTGGGAAGATAGCTTTCTGGCTAAGCAACTGAGAGAGATTTGTATTCCTGCTGATTCCAAATGAAAATGATCGAACAGAATGTGGATATTTTCAAGCAATATCATTAATATTACATGTAAGTAAAATTTTGCTGAAGGTAAGTACAAAATGATTGCAGCAGTTTATCAGCAGGGGACTACTGGAAAACCACACTTGATTCAGAAGAGGACATAAAACAAGGGGTATTCTTGCTGATGGCAGATAGATCTTGGCTAAAAGTATAAAACACCAAAAGGATATTTACTTGTATTTCATTGACTGTACAAACATATTTATTTTGCTTTGTAGGATTTTAATAAATTATGGATGACTGAAAAGTTTGGAAATTACTAGAAACCTAATTGTGCTTACGTGGAATCTGTACATAGTGCCAGAACAAGGAATGCTGCATGGTTTAGAAGCAAGAAAAGTATGAGGCAGCATTGTATCCTTTCACTTAATCTTTATGCTAAGCAAATAAACCAGGAAGCTAGTTTATGAGAGAAAGAACACAGCATCAAGATTGGGGATATAAGGAACCTGCAGTATGCAGATGACACAATTTTATTTGCTACTTTTAAACACTTAATGATGAAAAAAAAAAACTACAGTCTTCAGTATGTATTGTGCCTCATCGTAAAAAAATCAGACATCCTCGTGTGAAACAGATAAGTTTTCAAGAATTTCACTTTATTTGGGTACACAATTAGCCCCCATGAAAGCAACAGTAAAGCCATTTAAAAGACATACTGTATTGGGCATATCTGGAAGTCTTGGGGAAATCTTTAAATATTTTAAACAGCTGAGATGTCACTTTGAGATGGAATTGACTCAAGCCATGATGTTTTTAAGCACCACCAAATAATTGAGTCCTTCAAATCACTGTGCTGGTGAAGAATATTGAATATCATGGGCCCCCCAGAGGATGATCAAATCTCTCTTGAAGGAAAGGCAATGAGAATGCTCTATAGAAGAGAGGAGAGCAAGGCGTTATATCACATACCTTGTGCATGTTGTCAGGTGGGACCAGTCTCTGGAGAAGGACATAATTTTTGGTAAAGTGGAGGGTCAAAGGGAGACCTGGTGACTTAGTGGTAAGGAGTTACACTGTCATCCCAAAGATAGGCAGTTTTAATCTACCAGCTGCTCTGTGAGAGAAAGATGGTCAGTCTTCTCCATTACAATTTACTGTCTCCGAAAACCCAGTAAAGGATTAGCTGTGGTTTAACTCCCACTTGACAGAACCTAACAATCACAGAACATCAGAGGAAAGGAGGAAGACCTTCAAGGAAAAGGATTGATTAAGTGGTTTCAACAGTAAAACTCAAACTTCACATTAATTATAAGGATGGCACAGGAATTGAGAGTACTTTGTTTATTGTGTTAAGAAGTGGTCTGAGGTCAATGCCACCTAATAACAACAAAGACATGTGATTCTTGAGATGTCCGACCCACTGCCACTTAGATTTAGTAACTAGAAGCTGGTGACTCGTTTCTCTCAACTTTCACCTAGAAGTATTTAATAAGTTATCATTTGGTCTATCAATAGTCATGTTTATGCAATCCATATCTGATTAGAGTTGGGTTTAATTTGTTTGTGTTTTAGAATTATATCCACAAACCTTTCTTGTGAAACAATTCCACTTTGAACCTCTGACCTTTTGGTTATCAGTCAAGCAAATTGACTGTTTGCACTACCCAGGAACTACTTGGTTCTTTTCATACTTTTATCTTGCCCACAAGAGTGTGGCGGTGCCCATGGGAGGTGTAGTTAGTCTTTGAAGAAAGGACACTGTGTCTCATCATTGTTCTGTTGCTTCTTATTACTCACAGCCTACCACAACCTTAGGAAAAAATGGTATGAAAACAGGCAGTTTTCTGAGAGCAGGAGGGATCCTGGCTCCTTGGTTAGGTCACTGATGCTACCGTAGACACGACAACATTATACTCTCCTTTTTCAGTCAGAATTAGCCTACCAAGCTGAGCCCTTCTCGCTTGCAGCACCATTAAGGGCCCATTGCAGCAGAAGGCCATGGCCATCTCCTCTTGACTGAGACAAAGCCCTACCTACACTGGATCATGTCTTCTTCCAAGTCTACATGATGAGAAAAGAGTGTATTTTTGCTGGCTCGCTACAAGTGTGCAGTTGTAGCTGTCAGATGCTATTGAGTCACTGACAACTCATAACAACCCTGTGAACCACAGATCTGAACATAGCCCTATTCTGCACCACTTTGCGGTCTCCACTGTGCTTGAGCCCAAGCAAGTAAGCAGCAAATGCTGAAAATCTTCCTTGTATCCTTTTCTGCACATAAGCCCTGGAATCTAATAGTTGATGTAGATTTTAGATAATGTTTATTCCTCTCATTTGGTTTTACGAATGAAAAATCAACCCAGAAAGGAGATGTTACTAAAATGTATTGAAAACCTTCACAACCCTTTCTGGTGACTGTTGAAATCAGGGAGGATGCATCCACTGTTGCTCTACGAGGAGAATTCTGTACCTGAGGAACTAGACATCACTTTTAAAAATAGAAACTCTGTGCAGAAAAAAATAAGGACAGTTCCTGTACACCTTTACCTGTCTGCATCCATTTTCTCCTTTTGTTAATGTGTCATATTTCATGCAGATGTTGAAGGAATGTTGATAAAGTCCATAGTTTACATTATTGTGTGTAATGCCGCCCTCTTAAGTTTTTACTAGTCATACTGTGATGTGTCCATGGTCACAGTATCATATAAATAATAGTGCCCTGAGCCATAGGTGAGTACCTCCCTGCTATTTCAAGTCTCCAAGTGGCTTCACAAAACAAAGATGGACAGTCTCCTCCCGTGCAGTTTACAACCTCTGAAAATTCACTGTAGGGTCAGCTCTGAACTCGTCTCAGCTGTTCATTCTGAGACTGAGCCTGAGCCTCATTCTGTCTTTTCCACCTACATCTTTCTAAAACTAAAAAATAAGTTTTAAAATAATTCCATCTGGCTGGTAACATTTATAAATTACTTATGTATAAAATCAAGGGCATTTTCTGCTTTGCAAACTTTTCTCTAATTCTCTTAATTCTTTATTAGGTAATAACATTTTTAACTCTACAGTATCGTGTCCCCCAGTTAGAGGTCCATGTTACCTTAGCAGCTGCCTTTTCCACCCCAACAGATAATGTGAATTTCAGGAACTCAAAAAGGACATCTCCAGGTTCTTACAAAATCTTTGTGACATTATCATATGTGTAATGGGATCGGGTTTGTATTTTTGTTTTGTTTTGTTTTAATGAATAGAATAAGGTAGTTACACTTAGTAATACTCACTCACCAATAGGAAAGGGAGACATTAAATCATTGTGGTTTTTGATGAATGGCTTGTACACTGAAAAATAAATTGAACAAACTGGCATAGAGCTCAGTGAACATGAAATCAGCTATTAGAAGAGAGCTTGTGAACAAATTCTGAGGCAGATATGCATCTTTTGATTAATGTCCTATCAATCACCCACACTGGCTACCTTACTAAGTCTTACTGTAATCATTCATGGTTGCTTATGGAACCGCTGGCAGAAACTATAACACTGCAAAAACGAAATATTACTACTGATTTCTCCCTAACTTACTGTGAACAATGACTGTTTTCATCAGGTTTCTGCTTTCCTTTATTAAAGAATACAATGCAAAATGAAAAGAGAGATTCTCAAAGCCCAGTGAAATTCTCCTAGGGCATTCTTAATGATATTCAGTCTTAAACGGGCAAGCTATTGTAATACAAGACTCTCTCTAGCAATATTGTAATGTAATCCCATTGAAGCCACCCTTTACGGATTGTAGTCAAATAGGAATAGTGTATGTAGAGTCACATTAATGCACAGAGTATATCTTTGGAATTATTACTGAAAATTATTGAAATGGCTTAGATTTTGCTATTGTAATTAGAATATTCTCAGTTAATGTGCTTAACAGAAATAGTAATTAACACAACAGATTGGAAATTTGCATGAATTCTACCTTTGATATTACAAGAAAAAATTCTTCCTGGGTATTATTACTTCACAGGAAAGCTTGGGAGGAGATGAGGGACACACATATATATATATATTAGATGTTTTTATTCCCATCAGTTATTTTTTTTTAAATATCCACCGATTTGTTCATAGTTTTTTATGCATTTTAATCTGTAGGCGGGTTCCTTTAAAGCTCATCATTCTTATAAAAGGATTTAGTACTTAAACTGTGATGGTACACAGAACAATGGACACTGCCTACTAGTTGAGCAATCTTTAGTAATATTGTGACACCCTCTGAACTTCCTGAAGCCTGGGAAATCCTGTGGCATAATGAAGTGGTGACAGACATTAGCATACATAATGGGCTTCAATAGACATTTAATGCTGTTTAACTCGAAGAGGGAGCTGTGTTCTCCCATTGGAATATTCTTCCATCGAAGCACATTGATCACCGATTTCAGCAGGGAGAGGTTAATCCATCAGCTCCTGTAACCAGACGGCACTGATGGAAATTCTTTAGGTGGCATTCTGGATGAACCAAGCTTTCCATCTTTACAAACAAATGAGTGATATGACAAGCATGGTGTTCAAAACACATTTAACCAATTGATTTTCTTTCCTCTTGTAATAAGATCTAGAGACATATGAGTGCGTGCAGTGGGAGCCAAGATTGAAGGGATTGTTCCATGCACCGGAGCATGTGGAACTGCAGAACCAATCAGAGTCCTATAATGTATGAAGGCCCCAGTCTCTTTTTTATATAAAGTTTGTTATTGCAATAAATAGTTGTTATTTAACTGATGCCTTTTATCTCACAGGTCTGTGTATGTGCATGTACACTTGTAGATCTCATCTTGTGGAAGTTCTCAAGATGTTTGCTAATAGTTATTTTCAGCTTCTAATAGAAATAGATTGAATGTGCTTCAGGATGATATAATTTACAAATGTTAATGGGTGAGCATTGTATGCTTTGGGCATTGTGTTTCTTGAGTATCATTTGAGTGATTGTCATCTTATTTATCTCCCACTTGCAGCCCTGCCTTGAGCTTCACCTACCCTTCTGCACCTGTTTCTCTCCATATGCATCAACAAATCTTAAGTCGACAGCAAACCTTGAGCTCGGCCTTTGGACATAGTCCTCCACTCATCCACCCTGCTCCAACATTTCCAACACAGAGGCCTATTCCAGGAATCCCTACTGTTCTGAATCCTGTCCAGGTCAGCTCTGGCCCATCAGAGTCCTCACAGGTGAGATAGCTCAATGTCACCAACTATTAGTAATTTAAAAAAAAAATAAGAGTTCTTTTCCTCCCATAGGAAAAAATCTATACATAGGCAGTTACTGGATTCTGTTGAGTTATTCAAAGATATATCTAGAGAATCAGGCTTTTTCTGTCTACCTCATGTTCACAAGATGGGTGCTGCAGTGCCAGACATCACTTCACTTTCCAGGAAAGCATAAGAAACAATATAATGCGATATTAATAATCATAGGGAGGAGTCATCCTATCTGCTATAGTAACTCTAACAGCAGATGGTCACACGTATTTAGTTTTGATGAACATTTTATGTACAGGCAGTCTCAGGGTTATGAATGTTCAACTTAAAAACTCTACTTGCTCTTTAATGTTAATATATATTTGCCCCTATTTTGAAATAATTGAACCAACTTCTACTCACAACAAATTCTTCAAATCCTCTTCACTTAATAATATGCAGCTTTTAAATCATCAAAAAGGCTTCAAGTCTTTTCTTTCACTAAATTTAAGGAGTCAGGTGTAAGACAAAATGAAAATTATACTCACATTTTCAACTTAAAAATTTTCAAAGACATCAGAATGGATCCCATTTGTTCATCATCTGAGGGCCGCTGTGTATGTGTCACATTAAATAAATGATAGCTTCTCCCACCAGTTTCATTCTATTAGTCCCAGTGAAATGAATGTGCAATAATCAGATTTCTCCTATCTGGTCTCTGTCCTGTTTCTCTGCTATGCTAGAACCGAGTGAGTGCTGAGGCTCATGATATACTAGAATAGAAATGAAATTGTTCTGTGCCCTGTCCTCATCGGTTCACTGATGCTGAGAGAAGACCCTGGATACACTAAATTAAAGAACTTGGCAAACGGTACCATGTTGGTTTTGTGCCCCTCTCAGAACTTTGTTCTTTGAAAAACACTGTTGGAGCTTATTAAAGCCTAGGGTCTTGGTTCTATTCTTCTCGCTTTTGAAAGCCATCGGAGGAGTTAATACTCATGTGTTAAAAGTGACTGACTCCCTCAAGCATGTACTATCCAGTCTTGAACGTATTTTCTGAGCTTTGTTGCAGCAGCCTTGGAGCTTTACCAGAGTCATTTCTCCAAATGAAACTGTTCTGAGTTACCAGTTTTAATTATAATACTGCACACTGATCACACCTGATTTTTCCCTCTGGCCCTGGAATTAAAAGCAGCAGCACAAACCTACAAGTGAGTCAGCTGTGAGCAGCACTGGAGACCCTATGCACAACAAGAGGTCCAAGATCAAACCCGATGAAGAGCTTCCCAGCCCAGGTGCCCAGAGTCAGCAGGTAGGACTTAGTCCCTCCCTCCCTTGAAATCAGCATTTCCTCCTCTGCTGTGTTGGTTGGCCTTGACATTGCCATTTGACAAAAGACCAATTTAGAGTCTCAATTTGTTTTTCTAGCTCAGAAGCAAAAACAAAAATAGAGGATACTGGAAACGTGTTGTATTGGAATGCCTGGATTGTCCTAACAGTTAACTTGCTTAGTTTCTATCCAGAAGTTGAAAGAGTCTTGTCCACCTGGTGAGCTACTGGAGAAAGATAGCATTGGAAGCCCTGTGGGACAGATCTACTTTGACACTGTGGAATTGCCATGAGTTCAAATGGATTTTGGGCATCATGTTAATATAAAGTTTAGACTCAGAGGTGTAGTCAAATGTGGCTTATCAAGTAAATTCTCATGGCTGTTGAATCATAACCCTCTGTTAAGTTTCAGAAGATGTAAAACATGTGGAAGGAAATGGCTCATCTTTCTTCCAAGGAGCCACTGATGGATTTGAACCCTCAGCACCACAACTCCCTATGAATTGCACCACCAAATAATTGAATTCTTTTGTGACAGACAACAGATGTGACCAAGCTGCCTTCAGTCCTTGTGCCTAATTTCATGGCTGTATTGGGGCTCTAAACTCCTGGTAAGAAGGCAGAGCTGATGGTCATGATCTTACGTTGCCGTTGTTATATGTAACCAGGAGAACCTTGACAGGCAGGAAGGATCAAACCAAGATGATTAGTGTTAGATTCTAGTTTCTTACTTAAGAAAGAGCAAGTTTAGACATTTTATCAAGATTCTGCTGTTAAGCATTTTTTTGTTTGTTTGTTTGTTTTGTTGGGTTCTTTTGGTCTTTCCCCCCCCCCCTTTACTAGACAGCTTTATTTCACCCTGATTATGCCATGAATTCATAAGGAATAGGTTCCAGCAGCTCAGGCTCCTTTCCATACGTTCTCACAAAATGTGCCTCTCTGTGAGGTGTTTCAGCTGGACCCAAGTGCCTTTCTCCTTGGCTTGCATCTTTTCCTGGTCATTTTCCTTCACTCATTTCCGGCATTCTTATCCTCAGTTTAAACATTAATAGTTTGTGCCCCTGGCACTTTCTCATTCTCAAGAATGGGCTCCTTAAGTGTACAGAGAGAAGTACAGAGAGAGTATCATGAGCATTGAAACCTTTCCTCCCTTTTGCATTTTGCTAGGCAGCAGCCTTGGTTATGCTTAAACACTTTGCACTTTTTTTCAGGTAGCCCCAAGAATTCTGGAAATTCATTGTGTTCTCACTGTTTTAAAGTTGCCTTAGATACCCAGAAAGGACTAGACCCCTGAACTTCAACTACTGTGATTCTTGGGCAGTAATGGACAGCCTGTAAATGACGATCAGAGTTGAATCTAAAGGCATATCCCTATGAAGTCTGTACAATATCCATCATGGGCAAGAAAAGCAAACTTCAGAGTACACTAGTACTCCAAAATCAGTTCCCTGAATTACAAAATAAGAAGATAAACAGGTTAAAAACAGATAAACAGATTAAAATACCAGATAGAGTAGAAATCCTAAACAAAGTAGATGTATCAGACTTATACTTTGTGTGTAGACTATTGCTCTTAGTTACAGTCAGGTGGATTCTAAACTCATGGTGACCCCATGTGCTATAGAATAGAACTTCTCCCTGGGATTCCCTTGTTATCATTATAAGAAGGAGTCATCTGGACTCTTATTCCATAGTACTGGTAGGTGGTTCCAACCACCCTTAATTTAATGGATGACCACAAACCATTTGTGCCATTTACAAACTTTTGGGGTAAAATCTACTGCTTAAATGTTACTGCTTTTCTTACATGGTTTTATCTTGGGGCAAAATTTTATGTTATTTTAGGATAACAAATCAAAACTTTTTTTTTTTTTTGTTAAAAATATGCACAATAAACAAACCAAAAATCACATTCATTGCCATTGAGTTGATTCCAACTTATGATGAATGTCTGTGGAATTTCTGAGGTGTAAATCATTGGAGGAGGCTGCCCATCTTTCTCCCAAGAAACATGGGGGATTTAGACAATAGATCTGGGGGTGAAATAGTTAAAATGCTCAGCTGTTAGTCAGAGAGTAGACAGTTCACATCCACTCCTTGCTCCATGGGAAAAAGTGAAGACTGTCTTCTTGGCAAGGGTTTACGAAGTGAGCATTCATCAATAGATGAATGGTTGAAGTGCCATACATGCATACAATGGAATGCAGTGTGATGATAAAAAAGGATTTGTTCATCATCGCTCACACAACGTGATTAATCTGGAGGATATTGTGCTGACAAAATAAGTCAGTTACAGAAGGGCAAATATTGTATTCTACCAGTTTTACAAAAAGTCAGGAATATATTTATAAACAGAAAGCAGCATTCTCTTAGAGTTAACCAATAAAGGATGAAAAAGGAGGAAGGGAAAGCTCTAACTAAATAGTAAAAACCCCCACCAGATTTTGAAGGATGTAAATCCTCTTAGGAGGAGAATACCTATCTTTCTCCTATGGAACAACTGGTGCACTCTGACCTTTCAGTTATCAATCCATCATGGACTGCACTGTGCCACCAGGACTTACTCGAATAGTATGTTGTTGTTGTTGTCATTGTCATCATCATTGTCATTAGGTGCCACTGAATTGGACCAACTGGCCATCTCTCCTTTATGAATTTTTGTTGAGCTTATATACTTAGAAATTCTGTCATTAGATGTGTCAATATTTATTATAATCATATCCTTTTGGTGGATTGACTGATAATTGATCATTATATAGTGCTCTTCCTTGATTGTTATGATGGAGTTTGAGTTAAAGCTTATTTTATCATTCCTACTCTTTTTTGGGTACTGTTTGTTTGATAACATTTTTTTTATCCTCTCATGTATAAGCTGCTTCTATCTTCATGCTTCTGTGTCTCAAATATATTTCTTGTACTATGACTAACATACTGCTAAGACTTTTTAAAAACATGATGCTTGGGAATGATTGTAAGAAAAACAATGTGAATGAAGAATAGTGTGAAACACAATGTATATGGACTTTTTAAGCAAACTTATATAAAATAAGAATTTTAAAAAATAAAAAAAGTCATTCTACCATTTTCTGATTCTGGGCTTAATACACTCAACCCATTTACATCTAGTGTGTTTATTCATTTTGCTGTCTGCTTTGAAATCAGAATCAACACATAGCTGACCCTACAACAGGTTTTCAGAGGCCTTAAATCACAGAAGAGATGAGTGCCCAACCTTTTCCCAGAGAGTCGCTTGTAGTTTTTGATCTATGTGCCTATGGGATCGCAACACAGCTTCTTACCACTAGGCCATCAGAGCTCCCTGATTATTCACAGATACAGATTTACTGTTGTTATTTTATTAAGGATTTTTTGTGGTGCTGAAAATTTTGTTTCGGTTAATTCACTGAGCTGAGTTTTATTTTTGGTTTTTAAATGCATTGTCTTTTCATTTACTTTGTTTTGGTTGCTTTTGTGTTTATGGAGTTCCTCTTTTGGTAAGTACATTATTAAATTTCTTTGTGATGCCTCTTAAGATTTTTGTCTCCTTTAGCTTAAAACAAACTGTTATTTCTTGGTACCTCTCAGTGTGGAAGTTCTGTTATTATTCCATTCCTTCCTTTTTGTGTTTAACTTTTTGATGGGTGTCTCTGTTTCTCTGTTTTCATTTTGTAACTTAATTTTACTTTTGACAGTTCTTTATCCAAGCTCATATGTAAGTGATGCTGTTATGTGTTTTTATCTTAGATTGTTGTCTCTGATGTCAGCAATTTTCTGCCCAAAGAGCTTGATTTACTATTTCTTGTAAGGCAGTTTGCATTATCTAGGAATGTCCTAATTTTGTGACTATTTGAAAACCAGTTTTTCTGAACATGTGATTCTTGGCTAACGGTTCTTATCCTCTGAGGACTTCATATGTCATCCAGTTCCAGCTTTCCTTCTCGTTTATGCTGAGTTGTTGTTGTTGTTGTGTGCCATTGAGTCAGGATTGACCCATGGCTGACCCTCCACCGGGTTTTGCTTGGGAGGAAATAGCCCATCCTTCTCCCATGGAACATTTGGTGAATTGAAACGTGGGTATTTGGGACTACAGCACAGCTTCTTACCCTTAGGCCTCCAGAGGCAAAGGTTAGGCTTGTGAGTGCCCTTTTTCAGGTGATACTTGATTTCTCATGAGTAACTCTCAGAATTATTCTTCTCTAAGCATCTTTTTTATTATGTATTTATGAATTTTAATCTTGAAACTTAGCTAAACATATTATATGGAGTATAGAACTTAGAGGGAAGAAAAATTAACCAGGGTTCACCATTGAGGTGTTTGTGTCACATGTTCATTGTCATATTAGGCAAGCTCGGGTGGCCTAGTCCATTGGAATTTGAGCTGTTAACACAAAGAATGTGCCTTTGGGGTTCAAATCTACCAGCAGTTCTTGGAAGAAAGGTGAGCAATCTCTTCCCAGGCAATTTTTAGTCTCAGCAATCCAGTAAAGGGTTAGCTATAGATTGGTCCCAATTTAATGAAAGGGGGGGGAAAATATTGTTACATAAGTAGCCTTAGTGTTGTTGTGAGAATTATTCTTTTTGAATGTGGAATATGTGGTTAAAAGAAATCTTCTTGTTTTCCAGTGTTTTAAATTAAGGAAGCCTTCTGCCAGCAAAACTTGACAATATTTTTTCCTGTACTTTTAGTTTCCTTATGTCCTAGGAATTCCAATCAGTTGTACATTATACCTCTTGATAGTGTCCCATATAACATTTAGTCTTTCTTTCTTGCCTTTTTTTTATTGGTTTGTTTGCAAAGTTTATATACATTGTGTTTCACACGATACTTCATTCACATTGTGTTTCATACAATCATTCTCATACATTATGTTTTATAAAATTAATCACTATTGTAACTTGCCCATCAGTACCTTATCTTTTCACCCAGATCCTTTCCATTTACTACCTCCCCTCCCTCTACCCACCAAATTGTGCAGCCTTGTGGTTTCACCCCTACCTGTCCTCACTCCTCTACTCCCCAACTCTCCCCTTGAGTTCCTGTACATGTTTTACTCGTTATCTTTCTATCTTTACAATAATGGTCTTCTGTGGTATTTGTCCTTATAAGACTGCGTTAATTCACTCTACATAATACTCTCCAGCCCTCACAAGTTGCGTAGTATTTTTCAAAATTGTTGCTCCTTTATGCTGCATAGTATTCCATTGTGTGAATGTATCATAATTTCTCAATCCATTCGGTTGTGGTTAGACCTTTGGACTGTATGTTCTTGCAATGGTGAACAATGCTGCTGTGAACATTAGTGTACAAATCTCTCTGTGTGCCTCAGTTTTAATTTCCTTGGGGTACAATCCTAGTAGTGGAATAACTGGATCATATGGAGTTTCTATGCTCAACTTTTTTAGGAAACGCCAAACTGCCTTCCTGAATGGTTCCACCATTTTACAATCTCACCATCAGTGGGTGAAAGTTCACACCTCTCCACGTCTTCTCCAACATTTATTGCTTGTGCTGCCCTTAATATTCTTTTTTCTGATTGCTCCTCAGTGAAATTAATATCAAGGAATTTATCCTCTCTTTTCACAGATTCTGTCTTTCACTGCTGTAGTTCTACTTTACTTTTCTGTTAAGCTGTTTCTGTTATTTGACTGCTATTTTTTTTTAATCTTTAACTGGTTTTGTATGTTTTACAATTACCTGTGTATTTTTGGCATTTTGTTCCTTATTGTTTTCCTGAATTCTTCTAGAATTTGTCTCTGTTTTCTTTGTGTTTTCATTGATCTCTTAAGTATCCTACATACAAGTCTTTTGACTTTTTTATCTAGTAAGATCATTACTTGATCTTCCTCAGAATAGTTTTCTAATCTTTTCTTTAGTCATTTGTTGGAGTCATCTTATTCTCCTTCTTTCTGTGACTTGATATTGTCTGTTGTCTCTGAGGTGTCACGGTTTTATTTATTGATTTTTTTGGTCTGATGTCATGTCCTGTTTCCATGTGTCTGGGTAGATAGGTAGCTCTGCTACACTGGAATCAGTAATTAGTAATACTGGAGGCTCCTTACCTGTCTCTGAGTGGACAGTCCTTATGTATGTCTGGGTGGACAATCCTTACTTGTATCTGGGTGGACAGTCTTGGTGTGTCTCTGAGTAGACAGTCCTTACTCGTATCTGGGTGGACAGTCCTTACACATCTTTGGGTGGACAGTCCTTGCATGTTTCCTAGTGGACAGTCCTTACCTCTCTCTGGGTAGATAGTCCTTACATGTGTCTGGGTGAACAGGCCTTACCTTTCTCTGGGCAGACCGTATTTGCATGTCTCTGGGTGGACAGTCCTTATCCATCTCTAGGTGGACAGTCCTTGAATGTCTCTGGGTGGACAGTCCTTACCTGTCTGGTGGACAGGGCAGTGACTGGCAGTGTGACTTCAGGTCTCTCTATTCATGAGTCCAGCTGATAACTGGGAACAAGGAAGTGAGCAAGTGTTGGGCACCATCTGTCAGATCATTGGCACAGGCTTGCAAGGTGGCACCTGCCAAGAACCTGTGGTGCTTTAAGCGTAGTGAACATGTCAGGCTATGGGGCCACATGACTGTGCTCTTCTCTCAAAGCTTACAGGGTCGGCAGGGTGATGGTGGGGATCAGTTAAGTTGTTTCATGACACTGGGATGTGTAGGTTAATGGGTAAGAAATGGTGTTGCGCAGGTATTCGCATCATGCAAAGAGGAAGGTTGCTGAGTAAGGGATAAATTCAAGTACACATTGTTTCTAGAGTGTTCTTAATGCTAAGGTGTAGATCATCAGAGCACTCCTGCTATTCAGAGGAGTAATTTGCCAGCCAAGAGGGCTGAGAGGATGGGTGGAAGCCATAGCACCGCTGTTTAGTGAGTGGATAAGGTGGAGGTGATAAACAGGGGTAGGCAGGAAGTCAGGAAAGGAGATGAATGGTAGTTCCCAAAATTGTGGCTTCACGTAGTATGATTCATGTTTCTAGTCACCTAGAGTGTGGGACAGAAGGAACACTCATCCGTTCACTAGATGAGGTTATCTGGTCATTTTCTCTCTGCTTCAGTCAGCAACCAGGTTTTGGCCACATTCTCAGGATTTAGGGGGTCAGGCTGCCTATAGACAGGTCAGATGGGGATTATCTTTCCTTGTGTGCACCACCCACACTAAAGATCAGGAACTTTTGAATAAACCTATTTGTGTCCTAGCTCTCTCCTTGTTCTGTACACACTGGAATCCCAGAAACTTCCTATGCTTTCTTTGATCCAGATGGGGTTCTGCTCACCTTGCTTTCTACAAGTATATCCACTGGGTTTCCAAGTTTCTTACTGGGAATGCTGTGACATCGTCTTCCTTTGCACCTTATCTGGAATCACTACTGGCTGTGTGTCCGCCTGACCATGCTAAGCCAAGCATGTTCCAAGTCCCTCATTTACCGTGTTCATTCTGTTTCTCCTTCCATTCGATGGTTGATCCAGTTCATCATCCTTCCTTCTAATATCCAGGTTTTCAAGGTTGTCAGCTGCATCTGTGTTTTGGGTCTTTGTTGTAGAGGAGGGGTCCCTAGGACCCCTGTATTTCAGTTTTTTGTTTGAGCAGCACGGTGAGTAGTCTTGGGTACTATTTTATATTTCCTGATAAACTACATGGGGAGAAATACTGAATCAGATTTTTTGCTTATTTCTCTTGCCTTTACAAAGGCAAGCCATCACCTTTTCTCCTCTCATGTCTGATTTTTTTTCCCCCTCCCTCCCCATCTTCTGGTTTCTTAGGAACAGCCAGAAGGAACAACCCTGGTAAAGGAGGAAGGGGACAAAGATGAAAGCAAGCAGGAGCCTGAAGTAATCTATGAGACAAACTGCCACTGGGAAGGCTGCACCAGGGAGTTTGACACCCAGGAGCAGCTGGTGCATGTAAGTGTATGGTTGGTGTGGAGGGTCTGAGCTATACTCTGTGATCTTTCCCAGTGAGGTGGGATTCCCTGACCCTGTGCTGAGTCAAGTTTCTTTGCCAGCAGCATTGCAAACTGGAAGGAGCTTTATGACTTTCTAAGAATAAAGAAAACTCTGAGCCACAGTGCTTGACCTGTTCAGTCAGCTAAAGCTTAGTGTAAAATTCAATAAACTCTTCAATAGAGAGTGTAATGACTCTGATCCTGTAAGCCTGAAAACACTATTTTGAGTTAGAGACTTTGATGGTTATTGAGTAATAGTACGCTGGACATGAATTATTATTAACCTTTTAACCAATTTCATTCCCTCTTCCAAGGCCCGGTAGAAATAGAAAAAAATCATAGGCATTCTGCCTTCTTCTCCTCAGAGCCTAAGGAATCTCCTATTATTTTATGCAATAATTAGTATACTTTGTGATGGCAAGTGGATGATTGAGGTAAACTGTTAAGTACAATTTTTTTTTTACTTGAGGCCACGATTGTGAGGTTATGAGCTTCACAGGAAAAGTTGTATCTATTTTTTAATGTGGTTACTGATTTAAAATAAAAGAACAAAATAACGATAATGCTATGACTGGATCAGATTGAGAAACAGACCTTTGCTTACCACAACTGAGCGAGAAACCTAATACTCACTCTGCTGAGTTGTTGTTGTGTGTACCATCAAGTCAGAAGCAACCCATGGCTGACCCTCCAGCAGGTTTTCAGAGGCAGTTCTTAATCATATGGGAGGAGAGTGCCCATCTTTCTCCCACAGAACTCTGGTGGCCTAGTGGTAATACTACAATCCCAAAGGTGCACGGTTCACATCTACCAGGTGCTCCAGTGCAATGATATTTGGAATATCCCAGATAACACAGCCTAGTAACTGAGGCTGCTGCACAACTGTACACCTCATTAGCATTATGCCCCTTCCTGCATTAGATCTTCTGAGGGTTTAGTGTTAAGGATATATACTGCTAGTACAAAGTCATGCAATTCAAATCCTCCAACTGCCCCAAGGGAGAAAGATGGTCAGTCTTCTCTCATGTGATTTACTGCCTCTGAAAACCTGCTGGAAAGTCAGCCATAAGTCATTTCCAACTAGAGGATATGTAACAATGGCAACAACAATAATAGTTCCTGGAGTCTGCATCCCTGGCATATGGAAACAGAAGCCACTGAGAGAGATGGACATATAACAATCAAGAATAAAAAGATAGTGTCTTCATTCCCTCTGCAGAAGCACAAGGTCCTATTAATGCATTAAGGCAGCTGCAGTGCATGTAGCAGTTTCAGAAGCTTTTAATATGACAGCAAATCTGACAGTCTTCTGTGATCTCCCCCCTCTGTCCTCTTTCTTAGACATAGACACAAACACACACAATCAGTTCTCTTCCCTTTTAGTGACTTTGATTCCTGTGTGATTCCTATTTCTTGTTAGCTTGCTTTTGTTTAGATAAACTTCTAAAACTCATGCATTACGCATGCATTTTAGGAGGCACAAATTTTATTTACTTGGTTTTGCTTTTTTAATATACTTTATTGACAGCTTAGTCTATAAGGAGTGAAGCTGCTAACTCAAAGGCTTGAATCCACCAGCTACTTTGGAGGAAAAAGATGGGCAGTCTCCTCCTGTGGGATTTACAGCCTCAGAAAACCTATGGGAGGGTCAGTTATGAGTTGGTTCTGACTTGTCTGTAATGAGCGAGTAAGTGAGTTATTTTTAGAACACTTTGAGATTTCAGAAAAATTGCACAGAGGAGTGTACCAAGAGTTCCCATATGCGCCTTGTTCGCACTGCACACTTTCTCATTTTCACATCTGGCTTTGCTGTGGTGTATTTGTCGCAACTGAGGAATCGATAGTGATGCATTTTTATTAACCAGTAGTGCAGTTTATGCATTTGTGACATAGTCTTTAGGGAGTTACACTACTGTCTAAAAAGTCTTATCTCTCTGTTAATTTGAGCACCAGCGTCTCTAAGTAGAAGGATGAGTAATCTCCAGTCCACCAGCGTCTCTAAGTAGAAGGATGAGTAATCTCCTCCTGTGTGATTTACAGCCTCCAGAATCTCACTGGAGGGTCAGCTGTAAGTCGATTGTGAACTGATGGCAGTGAGTTTTGAGAAATGGGTTTGACAAATGCTGAGATTATGTATGTGCCATTGAGTGTCCTACAGAACAGCTCAAGCCCTGAGAAGAGTGCTCTGTGTTCCATCTATCATCCTCCTCTCTCTCTGGCAGCCACACACATGAGTTTTTGAAATGTGTCTTCTGTATCTTGGCCCATCCTAAGTAACCAATTCCACACAGTGCAGTTACAGTGAACTGTTAAATATACTACCTTCCAGGTTTTGAAAACTATTATATACAGATACAGACTGCTTTGAGGATTTACATTAGCAGATTTCTCTCCTTTATTTCTTTTTTTAATCCTCTCTCCTTATAATTGTATAGAAAGAGTTACAGATTTATTTCCATAATGAGAAAGCCAAATATTTTTAATTAAGACGTATTTTCCAAGTTTTCAAATTAATTTTATTCTTTCTTTTTAATTAGATGCAGATACTATTTTTAAGCAAAACCTGACTTTATGATCTTTTATTCTTCCTGACTTTTAATTGAAGCCACAAAGACATTGGAATACTGGGAGGGGGTGGTTCTTGGAATTTCTCTTTTTATATTCTTAAGTGACTATCTTCAGTGACAAGCAACATAAGTGAAAAAATCTGTATAAAAGTTGTCAACATGAAAACGATGTTGGCTGGCTGCTTTCTATTGTAAAAGTCATAGATGCAAGTTCACGACTCCTTTTTGAGTACTAGTCAACTGGACATGAGTTATTTTAGTGGAACTTTTCATTGGCTGTTGTCATGTTTCCAAGGAGTGTTTGTGATTAGGTTCAGCAATTATCAAATGTGGAGGAACAAAATAGGAGCTTCTTTCAAGTCAACATTTAAAATTAATTTGTTCCTGATTGGAGGCCAAGATTCAGGTGCTATTCTTACAGGTATGGAAAGGATAACAACTCTTTCACTGTCTGACTATTTTGGAGACTTATTGAACATAGTGACTACTGCAGGGATTTGTCTCCACAACAAACAGATTTTAAGTAGTGATGATTTTTTAATAGAGAGTGCTGCTTAGATAAAGCTACTAAACTAAATGACCAGCATACTGTTCTATCAAAACAATCTTTTAAAAAAAAATTAGCACCAGGTATGTACAGAATATTTTCTTCTCCTTAGAGTAAATTTATGTCAGAATTAGGAGAAAATTCAATGTTTTACCTGTTTGGTGTTAATTTTTACCGGAGACACATTTAATGAGGAAGAGAACTTAAATTAAATCTGCTGAAAATAGTTTGCACCAGTATACATAAATATCAGGCTGGTGACACTGTTTATCACTTGGCTGCAAATCAAAATTTGGTAGTTCAAGCCTACCAGCTGCTCCTAGAGAGAAAGATACTTTTTTAAAGAGTAAAAACACAGCCCACATCAAACCCTTGGTGTCACGGGCATTCCAATTCATAGCAGTCATGTAGGAAACACAGAACAGTCTCATAGAGATTCTAAGGCTGTAAATAAATCTGCACTAAAGCACACTACCGTATCTTTCTATCTTGGAGTAGCTGGAGGGTTCAAAAGCTAAATTTCTGGTTCACAGTAAGATGTTTAGTCACTGTGCCACCAGAACTACTCCTGGAAAGACCATACCTCACAAACTCTGTGGGATCGTTCTGCTCTGCCCTCGATGTTGCTTTGAGTCAGAGTAGACTCTATTATTTATTTGCCTTTTTGCATTTTCCATCTTTTCATTCTGTATCCGAAGTATGACAATTTAACCCACAAGTATTTAAATTGATTTAACTTTGCCAATATACAATTACCTCCACACTCCATGATGTATTTAGTAGCATTAGAAGGGACCTTTATTTATTGGTGCTTTATTTTTTTTGTTGACTGAAGGAATGTCTGCTTGTCCTTCCGCCTAATTAGTTTGATGAAGAAAGAATAGAATCTGCAAAAAAAAAAACAACAAACACCAGAGTTTTAGGGACAGAGAGAGAAGCACTGGCTGTTTTAGTTCTTGGGAGATTCCCCTTGGAGAGAGGACATTTTGTGAATTAGTTGCATTTTCATGCTGCATACAACCAAGAGGCAAGGCGTTAAACCGTGCTGATACTCAGCCTTATTTATAGCCATGGCCCATTCTTTTTCCCCTCTTACAGTTAATAGAAAGATTCATGATTCTTCATGGTTGTCTATCTAGTGTCTGACAGTCCCGACTGCCTGCTAAAGCAAGTCACTATCTATAATTGATATCCTTCCGTGGAATAGGGTGCTGGCTGCAACTGAAGGGCTTTGCTGAAAGCTCTTAAATCCTGACAAGTTCTCCCCTTGTTCTGGTTCAGTCAGTGAGCTGCACGGTTGGAATTCCAGAGTTTTTTGAACTTGGTGCAAAAGAGAGACATGTGTTTCACATTAGCAAATCACAAAGTTGAAGAGGAGAATTAGGAACTTGGCTGAATTTGCCCGCCAGGTAGTCTCATTTCCAGCATAATGCACACCATGTACTCTTGAAAAGATTACCTCGTCCCATTACTGTTTGAACAGATGGACTAAATACTGCCTTTTCCTTCTCTTGTCCTTCATTTCAAGCCCCTGTCCTCCTCCAACTGGGGGTAGCTTCTTGGTTTGTTGTTGGGATCTTTCTCACTAAAATATTTAATTAATTTCTCCTCACAAGGAGATAACTGTAATTGGACTTAGTTACTCTCAAGTTTGTATTAAATTTTTCATAAGTTTCTTCTATGCCTAAAAGCTGAGAAGATAAATGTATAGTTTTTTTAACCAGGATTTTTATTATATTGTCCTTTTCTCTCTGTCAGTTAAACGTACAACAAGAGAGGACAAGGTTTTATATAGTACAAAAAAGTGCTTTTGATTGACTTAATTTATTATTTATTTGCAAAGAGAAATAGTCTTCCTCTTTGACATCTGAAAAATACATGTTCTAACATCACAAAATAAGTTTATTGTCTTAATTACTTCCGTTTTTAATGAATTAGAGATTTTTTAGTTTGGACTATTTTTTCCTGAGGGAGAGGATGTTTGCCAGCTTATTTTATACTAAAAGTAAGTTTCATTATTGACTCTCCTCTGATGGAGATGTCTTAAATACATACAATATGCAGCACAAGTTAGTCTTAGGGTCTCTGTAAATGACATACTTCAGTTATAAAAAATAGTGTGTATGTCACATGTATTGTGAGAAGCTTTCTAAAACAGGAAGGAATATGCATGACACTTGAGCTCTATTTCTTCTTTCTGTGTGTTTTGGTGTAGAATTGCTGCTCTTCTGAAGTAGTCAGGTGCTTCAGAATCTTATTTCTAACATGGAAAAGAGTAAAAAAAAAAATAAAGTATAATGGGCACCTATTTCCTATATCATTGCCAGCTCTTTACCTCCTGTTTCACCAATCGAACCACGGCTGTTAAGTAGTAAAACCTATAATGTTCTTCCAAAAGTTATTTTAAAAGTCAAACTATTTTTTTTTACTATTTCTTTGCCTACCATTTCCCCCAGTTTTTTGGCTCTGCAGAAGGGCCTTGACAGATATTCTGGAGAGGATATATTCTCTTCTACAAGTGGGGTTGAATGGGCACCCAGCACATGTTATTGTTAGGTACCATCAGGTCGAGTACGATTCATAGTGACCCTAAGAACAGCCTACCTGAGCCCTGACATAGGTAATATTAACACCCAAGTTCTGATGAGTAGTATCTGAGTCCTTATAGTCCGCATTTATGTCTCTTAAGCATAGCATTAAAAATTGAACTTTTTGTACAGGGGCTAAACACCAACTTGAATTTGGGGTTCTTCCACGTACTTCAGATTTTCGTTGCTAATATGATGCTAAAATATTCTTTCTCAGAAGAATATGATTATAATCACCTTTACTGCCATTTGAAAACAAACTCTATACGTTGGCAGGCTTGTAAATGAAGGATATAGAGATGTAGATATGGGTGAAGCACATCTAATTTGTGAGGAATTGATGTATCTGTTGAAACGTGAGGACGAGGTAGGACATGCAGGCATTATTTTCATATTAATGCTGTGATCCTGCATTTGCATTTTAAATGCTTCCCATTTAATTTTGATCCTCTTGCTAAAATTGCTTTGTATATCTTTACCTAAGAGAAAATTGTGTTTTAAGATGTGATCGGTATCTCAGATAGGAGGCAAAAATTAGGTTTGTGGGCACGCAAAACTGAACATGAACGTGTGGAGATTCTGATCTCCTTTTCCCTACATGGAGTTACTAGTTAATTTAGTTACTCTAATTATTTGGAAATACTGCATGTAAAATGCAGGCATAGAAGTGCAAACTTCAAAGCCATCCTTTGACAATCTTGCTGGAGGGGCCACATTGTTTTAGACTTGCCGACTAAATTGTACCTCTTAAGAAATTGTCCCCATAGAGAAAGACTCTGGTGATTAGACACCGAATGTGCAGCCTGGATGGCTGTGTGGTCCAACAGTTAGTGCCCCTCAGGGGCAGCCAGTGTTCTGAGTGGCAGGCCCATCTCTGCCCTGACTCTCTGGACAACCTTCTTGGAAACGTTTGACCCATAGGAAGGTTATTTTCTCACTTATCGTACTGTGAAACAGCCGTGAAAATAAATGCTGTCCCCAGTGTCCAAGGCCAAATGGAGATCCCATGCCATCAGCCTAATGAGAAACAGACCAGGTCCAAAGGCACTTTATGCTGCCTCTTTGTTTTGTGCATTTGTGTTTGTCAGGGTTGAGTGGAGGGGATGGGAGGAAAGAGGAACGGCTCATCAGTCAGAGTGGCTTTTGTATGTTAGCTCTGAGCCTGTTTCTCTGGATTATTGCTAAACTGAGAAGTGCATTGGTTAAATGCAGGACCCTGTTTTCTTCCCCAGTGTAAGTCTAACTGAAAAGACTTGCCCAAGATGATCTACCTCCTTTGACCTCGGTTTTATTAAAAGGAGGTAAAGAGTTGGGATTGCACAGTCCCTAGGCTAGGGATGGCAATTAGGCTCATAACCAGAGACAACTTCTTGGCTGGTTGCCACCTGGAATGCTCTGGTGAGCTCACTCTCCTTGTTGCTAAGCGGAGGTATCTGGAGTAGAAGTGGGATACTGTGTCTGACCAGGTCCAGTTTTGGAGGGGCCACAATATTCCAGCTCTTGCCTATGCTCTTTTCTATATCTGTAGCTCAAATGCATCAAGAGTAATTCTTATTTTTAGAGAGTGCCTCTGGTGGCATAGTCTGTATGGAGTTGTGCCCACCTTCAGCTCCTCCTGTGTTGGTTGCAGATTCAGAAGCTCAGTGGAGAGTAAATTGTGAGTTGGTTCTGACTTAACAGCAATGAGTTGAGTGTGTGTGTGTGTGTGTGTGTGTGCGCGCGCGTGTGTTTCCCTGTGAGGGTTAAGCCCTCAGCTGCTAGCTGAAAGGTTGATAGTTCAAACCCATCCAGAGCATGTCAGAGGACAGGCCTAGCCATTTGCTTCTAAAAGCTTTGAAAACTCTGGGAGCTGTTATATTTTGTACACTTGGGGTCACCATGAGTGAGAATCAGCGCAGTGACAGCCAACAATGATTAATGGTGCTGTGGTTAAATTCCATTGAGTCAAGTACTACTTACAGTGACCCTGTGAACAGCCAACCTGAACCTTGCCCTATCCTGTGTCATCCGCCACTTTATTACTATATCTGACCCACTGAATGAAAAATGACAAGTCAGTATTTTGAATAAGGAATGACTAGCACAGTAAATGTAGTTGTTATTATGTGCTATCAAATTGCCTATGACTCCTAGTGACCTTATGTACAGTTGCTCTGAATCCTGCACTATCTTGAGTCAGTTTCACTGACTCTGACACACCTACCCCCATTACTCCATTTACTGTGTTATTCCTTCTCATCTGGGATCTCCCTCTCCTTCATTGTCCCTCCACCCTTCCAAGCATGACAGCCTTCTCTAAAGACTGGTCCCTCCTGGCCACGTGCCCAAAGTATGGGAGACAGAGCTTCAAAATGCTTGCCTCCATGGAACACCATGGTTTCACCCTCTCCTGGATAGACCTGTTATTTCTCTTGGCAGTCCACTGTATGTTCAGTACTCTCCACAGGCACCACAACTCAAAGATAATGATTCATCTTCTGTCATCTTTAGTCATTGTCCAGCCCTCTGATGAATAACAAGTAACTGCAAAGACCATGGCCTGGGTCAAGTTGCACCTTAGTCTCTAGAATGACATCATTACTCTTTAACACTCTGGAGAAGTCCCTGACAACAGATTTTCCTAATGCAATTTGTAAATGGAGTAGTTACTGTCTTAAGTTTCCTCAACTATTGTTAAAATGCTTCATCACACTCCTCAGTCTCCCAATTGAAGAAAATTTTCCCATTGAAAGCTCTGAGTGATTCTTTAGATGACATTCTGTATTCTCCCAATAATTGTTCTAGAATATTCTGTATGCATCTGTGTTATATAGAGGAATGAGGATATCTATGAACAAAGAAGCACAATTTAAATATACTTGTTTGTTGTAGGTACGACCAGCCTCATATCTTCTCTCATTCATTAGTGTAAACATGTACTAGTAGCAACAGATCACTCGTGTAACGATGGTGGATCCGTGTAAGATGAAGTTGCTGACAGTTTAGATTTTTCTCCATCTGCCATGTTGTTGCATATTGATCCATTGTTGAGGATTTTGTATTTTTTTAAGTGAAATGTTTGTATTTTTTTTATTTTATTATTTTTGTGTGAGTGTACTGTCAAATCAGATCTCACTGGTACAGCAGGAGATTGTCCCTCCTTTTCCCGGCAGAGCATCTAGTGGATTCGAACCGTGTGCCTCTGGGATTGTAGTTGCAGCTCCTTGCCACTAGGCCACCAGAGCTCCCCTAGGATTTTGTATTTTTAAGGCCATTTTTTACCTTCTGCAGCAAGTGCTTCAAATTCTCCTTACTTTTAGCAAGCAAGGTTGTATCATCCACATAACGAAGTTTATTTCTGAGTCTTCCTCCAATTCTGATGCCACAATATTCTTCATAGAGTCTGTAGGAGGCAGGAAAAAAATGAAACCCTTGGTGTCTGGCTGAGATTAGAGAAACCTTGGAGAAATATTGGAGGCACATGAGACTTTCTGAATGAAAGGTTATCATGCAGGTTAAATTTTGAGGTGTGATTTGTGTAGGGAGCGGGTCAGAAGGAACAGCACTGAAAGAAAATTTTTGTTGACTTTGTTATCTTGCACTTGTACAATATGGTGATAAAGAGATATATTTTAAAGCTGAGAGACCTGTTTCCAGGTCTCTTTCTTAACCCTAAAGTCATCACATCCCCTCTCTGAGCCTTAGTTTCCATGCCTGGAAAATAAGGGTAGTGATAGTGTTGATTTCACAAAACTGTTAGAGGAATTAGCAACAAACAAGAATGATACTCATATGCTGTTGGTTATTTTCCCTAGTAAAAGGAAAATTTAAGGGTATTTTGACATTTCTTTATCCTGGGTGGTAAAAACAAGAACTTGGCTGCTAACCAAAAGGTTGACAGTGCAGATCCACTCAAAAGTTCTTTGGACAGAAGACCTAATTATCTAATCCCAGAAGATCCCAGCCATTGAAAACCTTGTAGAACAGCTCTTCTAGGACACATGTGGTATCTCCACAAGTCAGGATGAACTTGCCTGCAAGAGGTTTTTGTCCTTGTATGCCACCTATAAAAATGAGGTTTAAGTGGGTAACCAGGCAGTGTTGGGTTGTCATGTCAGCATAAGCTTGATAATTGCCTTAAGATCTAACCTAGGTACCTAGTCAGTGAAATCCTAAGAGAGAAGGACTAGTGAGGTATTTAGTCCATTTCTTTGATCCTAGGTCCCTCTTCACTTGTGATAATGCTAAGATGTAGTCCTCCACTGTTAATGGTGTGGATGTCCTGATGCTCTTTCAGTAGCTTGCATGGATGATTCTTGCTGCAGACAGCCGTTCTGTGCACTGTCAAGTGCCTGCTGGGTACCAGGAGCAGCTTCCCCTTCACTGGCCACAACTAAAAAGGTTTCTAGTGCGTCAATCCTAGACAAATGTTCCCTGAATTAGCTCAGAACCACTCTGCTAAATCTGTCCTATTGCAATGTTGAGCAGAAACAAATAAGAAAGATAAAAGTATATTACTGATTAAAGAAAAGATTTTTTTCATATAATTGCTTACCCTTAGCAGGAGGCTCTGTGACTATGCATTTGCTTTTTTGTTTTTACAAACCAGGGTAGTAACAACCAGGGACCCTGTAAGCAATAGCAGACCTTTGAGATCATGGCAGTCAAGTTTGAGATCAAGCTCCTTTGACATAAAACAGAACTCCAGGAGCACAAAGCCGTTTTCTCATAGAAGGGCTTTTAGAGGCTTCTGAGACATTCAGACTTTCCTGAGATTAACTAAATCCTGCCATGAATGAACTCCCCTTTGCTAGAACAGTTAGAATTGCAAGTGGCATATCCTCAAGAGACTATTTATTGTTCAGCCCCTTCAATTTAGTGTCCCATCCGGTCAGTTACCAGCTAAAGGCATTAATTAGTGAGCAAGGATATGGAAGAAGCATTGTGCCATGTGCTGTAAACTGTTCTCCTACATTTGTCAAAAGTGACTTTGGTCTTTGGTTTGTTGTTGGTGTGTTATCTATAAAATACAGATAAGGATATCCTTTCTACTTCCTTCAAATGATTTTGTAATTTGATTTTATTTGTATAATTACATTACTCACATGTGTCTTTAGCAAGATTCTACACAGAGCAAAAACTAGTGAAGTTTTATTTTTTAAATATTTTTAAAATTATTATTTTATTTTCATTTATTTATAAGTGAGAAAGATAATAAGATTAGTTGAGGGAGATTTATTTCCGGTTCATGCTTTTTGTGGTGGTGATATGGTTTGGTGGTATCAAATGTTACTAGTCACAGCAATCCTGTGAAAAATGTACTGGCATCCTGTTTTGTTCTGTATCATCAAAATCTCCTTCTGCTCAGATCTGTTATAGAGGCTCAGGTCTGTGGGTCAGACCTCATGAGAGAAACAATTGGGAATGCACATGGTTTGAATCCACCAGTTGCTCCATTGTAAAAGCATAAGCAATCTCCCCCGTGCAATTTACAGCCTCTGAAAACCCACTGGAGGGTCAACTGTGGCTTGGTTCCAGC
Source organism: Elephantulus edwardii (assembly GCF_000299155.1). Lineage (NCBI taxonomy): Eukaryota > Metazoa > Chordata > Mammalia > Macroscelidea > Macroscelididae > Elephantulus > Elephantulus edwardii. Next base: position 492,839 of record NW_006400108.1, on the reverse strand, counting down.
TTGGTGGCATACAACCACAACAAATGAGTCCAGAGTTGTAGGCAAGCAGTGTCACATACAGTTGGCTTCAAAGGCTGTTGAGTGCAAAGCTTTTAAGTTACACAGGCCCTTGATTCATGTCAAGAGATAAAAAGCCAGGTACAGGATCAGACAACAGGTTCTCTAGCTTTGCCAGAGACTTCACACATATATTCAGTGCAGACTGTAACCTTGAGGAAACTCCTTCATCACATGAGTTTGATCATATCAGTGCATAATTACCTCTGACACTAGGTTATTAACCTCATAGATAATAAAATATACATCGTATAAAATACTCAGTTATGCTGTGTATCATGACCATGATGACACACAATGTAAGCTGTCACTATGTAGAAGGAAGAACAGAATGGAGGGTAAAGAAACACTAATTATAAACTCATTTCCTTTAGTCAGTTCCAACATAGGGTCGCTATGAGTTGCGCTTGACTCAACAGCAATCAACAGCAACAATGAGAAATCACCAGGAAGGAGATTATCTTTCTCCTGTGGACCTGCTGGTGGATTTGAACCACCAGGGAAGTTCAATCTTTTGGATTATTAACAGCTTGCTATAGACTATGCTCTCAGAGCTGAGAGATTCAAGACATTTTTGCCAGATTTAAAAAGTCATTGACTGGACTATTTGGGCTGTTTCCATGTTCTTGGGATGGCGAACAATGTTGCTATGAACACTGGTGTACAAATCTCCATTTGTGTCTCAGTTCTAATTTCCTTGGGGTATATTCCTAGGAGTGGAATAGCTGGGTCATACAGAGTTTATATTCAGCCTTTTGAGGAAACACCAAATGTCTTCCAGTGTGGTTGTACCATTTTACAATCCCACCAACAGTTTGTTACTTGCTGTCCTGCTAAACTTTGCCACCTGCTGCTGGGGTGAGATGTTATTTCACTGTGGCTTTGATTTTGTGTCACTCTTATAGCCAGTGATTTTGAGCATTCATGTGTCTGTTGGCTATCTGAATGTCTTCCGCTGTGAATAATTTTTTTGGGTATCTTTTGCTAATTTTGTAATTGGGTTGTCAGTCTTTTTCTTGTGCAGGCCCAGGAAGTCTGAGACCCGTGACAGATGATATTGCCAAATGTTCGTTCCCAGCTGATAGTTTTTCTTTTCATCCTATTGGGAAAGTTTTTGATGAACACAGAGATTTAATATTTAGGATATCCCATTCATCAGTTTTACCTTCTTCAGATTGTGCATTTCTGGCTGTATTTGTCAGTCTCTTTATACCATAGGCTAGGTCTTCTAAACTTGGTCCCATTTTGTCTCTTAAGAAAAAATCATTGATTTGATTGTGTGATTATGACTCTACTAGGGCTTCAAACTTGATTGAATGAGTTCAATTATGGCTTGATGCAGCCAAATCTAAACAGACCTGAATTTGTAAAGTGTAGGTGCACTTTAATAATAACAACTCACCATCCACTGTGAGTCAGCACCAAGTCAGTGAACTACTATGAGGTTTCTGAGACTATAAATCTTTATGAGACGATTACTCATCTTTCTCCTGAAGAGCTGTTGGTGGGTTCCAACTGCCAGCATCTTGATAAGCAGTCCAACACATTGCACACTATGCCACCATGCTTTGTTTGGAATGGGAGATAGGGAAGGGGTGTCATAAACCCTTTCAGGAGCCTGATGTGGGAGACTAGATTATTGACAGCGCTATGGAGAATCACAAACACTCAAAGTGACATGGTGCCACCATCTCTGACAAAGGTCTCCCACTATACTGCTCATGAAATTGAATTACTGTGCAGCACACATGTTGACCTTGTTTTCTGACTTTCTTAGAGCATACTGACTTTTCATATATCCCTATTTTACAAATTCAGGTATATTCTGGTTTCCCCTCACCGGTCATTACATCAGTTCTTGCTTAAGTCTCTCTCTTCCACAAAATCTAATTTGACTCTCCCAGGTGCATCTTCATCACTTATTAGCTACTACTCAAATCACAGACATAGAGGGACCAGACAATTTTCCCCCTATCTCTTCGTGTCAGTGTAGGGAGCTCTGATGGCTTGAACCTTAAGGAGCCTCTCTGCTAACCTAGAAGCAGCACCTCTTTAATGGTTTGAAATCACCAGCTTCTCCCCAGAAGGAAGATGAGCAGTCTTTTCAATGCAAATTTCCTACTCAGCAGAAGAGCATTTGAGTTTTGTGTGAGCATGGAAACAACAGCAGTCAAGAAAGCAAATTAATACTGCCTGGAGCAAAACTGTTCAAACTGCTGAAGAGAAAGGATGCCATTTTGAAGGCTAAAGTTTTTGTGATCTAAGCCATGATATTTTCAGTTGCTTCAATGCATGTGAAAGTTGAACAATATGTAAGAAAGATGCTTCTGAATTCTAGTGTTGGCAAAAAGTATTGAATGTACCTTGAGTCATCAAAAGTACAAATAAAGCCGTGTTCGGAGAAGTGCAGTCAGAGTATGTGCTCCTTAGAAGCAAAGTATGTGAGACTTTTACTCACATACTTTGAATATGTTGTCGACAGTAGCCAGGTCTTAGAAAGGGTCAGTGAAGACTCAGTGAGAAGACAAGTGACCACAGTGGCTTCAGTACAGCAGGGATTTTGAGGATGAAACAGTCAGGCTTTGTTTCCTTCCACTGCACATAGATACATTCACTGTGAGGGCTGGATCACTTAAGGACAACATTCCTTTTTGTATGTTTTGTAGAGAACATTGCAGGTTTTTATAATGATACTTGGAAGCGATCAATAAGCCTGGCTGATACAGTGGGTTAAACATTAACTGCTAACTGCTAGGCTGCTGGTTCAAATCCACTAGGTGTTCTGTGGGAGAAAGATAAGATTATCTATTCCCATAAATACCTGAAATCTCAGAAACTTTATAGGGCAGAATTGGAAATGATTGTCTGGCAGTAGATAGTGGAGCAGGCTGTAAGGAATATTCTAGATGTGGTGGGAAACCTTAGGAAGGCAAAGTTGCAAGTAATAGCAAAGACAATGTCTTTTGGAAACTGAATTTTAAAGGTAAAGATAGTTAAAGACTAGTGTAAGGAGGTGTTGGGGAGGTAGTGTGTGAATTTTTCCAAGTGGAGAAGTAAACAGAAGTTAACATTGGACAGTTTTACCTATGGTAATGGCTGGTGTCATTAAAGGCTGTGATTTTTTAACCCTTCTTTGGCCTAGAACTATTATTATTGAATGATTCGTTTTATGTTTTTGAAGTGAATTGTAAATGGAGGTGTCAGGAAGGCATACAGATCATGGAAGGTAAGATTGGAAGCAGAATCACACCACATCAGGGTAAGACTCCGTTTGACTTGTGTTTCATGTGGAGTAAGAAGAAGTGAATACTTTGGTTTTGAGGAATGTCTTGAGCCAGCGTAAGTTTTAAAATACCTGGATGAGCTTTATAAAGTTCTAATAAGGTTTATTGAAAAAAAGCAGGAGAGCAGCAGGTAGGGTGGAGCAGGGCCAAAAGTGAGGCAGTGAAAATTATTTTTTTAAAAATAGGGAGTGTGTCTTGGAAGTGTTTTATGAATATGCCTTGGGTAGCTACTGTGGGTGCTGTGGATGAAGTGAAGCAAGCATCCAGGTTTATGAGGTCGTTAGGTCAGTTCTAGGTCCCAGCAGCCCTACAGAACAGAGCAGAACTGTCCTGGAGGGTTTGTAAGATTAGACTCCTCGTGGACATAGACTGCTAGGTCTTTTCTTTCAAAGCATTGATGAGTGGGTTTGAATCACTGTACCTTATGGCTAGCAGCCAAGCTTACACATTGTGCCAGCAAGGTTGTGTTAGAAATTTGTCCGTAGGGGCACTGTCTGGGACTTAGGAGGGGTCTGGTTCCAGCAGAGCAGGTCTTTCCGGGGACTTCCTGGAAGTAGTGAAAGTCCCTGCACCTTTCTCTCTTGGATTGTGTGATGAGAGACAGCCTTCTTCATACCTTGAGAGAAAGTAGTTCAGCTGAAAATAAGACAGCCCTCACCGTGCTTCTTCTTGTGTGCAGAGAGATAAATTTCACCAGAGCCTCATTCCAGAGCCATTTGGCTTCTGGCAGCAGCTTTAATTGGTAAAATGCAGATTTTTTTTTTTCTTTCTTCTTTTTTTGATCAAGAGGGGATTATTCTTGTTATCAGTCTGGAGCATCTTATTTCAAGATGAAAAGCCTTTGCAGAATTACAGATGCCAACGTTTGTACAAAGCTTTTTAGCAATTGACAACTCAAAGAGAAAGTATGATTTATTAGCCTATAATGGTTAACCCTGAGCAATGGTTCAGGTCCCACTGATTTGTGAAATTGCTTAATGTGAACTACCTTTTTGTGCCACTCAAGCCTCAGGTTACACAAATCAACGTGAATGTGCATTACATAGACCGTTAGGAGCAACATTATGGAAGAGAAGAGAGGAGGGGGAGTGAGAAGTGGCTTCTAAAATCCATCTTGGTGTGGTGCCTTTACAGTAGTTTGGCTGATAAGCCAGGACAGGAAAGATTAATAATGAGGCTTGTTCCTATCAGTACCTGCTTGTCGATTCTCTGTAACAGGGCTGTCTGTTCAGCATGGAAATTATTGATTAAATAAAAATTGCTATTAGATTGTGATGTGATCCATAATCACAAACAATGGCAGACATTCCCCTTTTAGATCCCCAGCCATGCATCAAGTTGTTTCCTTTTTTTCCTCGCCATAATTTATATCACGCTGACATCAGGGCTCCTTAGGTGTCAGAGGCAGGAAGGCACAGACTAGCGTGGGCGCCAGCTTGAATACATGCTCCTGGCTGGAGGGAAGGATAGCTGGTCAGGGGTCTAGTCAGCTTAACCAGTGACCAGGAAAGATTCACATACACACACATGTAATATAAAATAGATCATTGTAACCTGTTTGATATAGAGTATTGACAGAGCAGGAAGCTCTGGTGGCCTAGTCAATGGGAAGCTGTGCTGTTAACCCAAAGACGGACAGTCCTTCTCTGGTGGTTTTAAGCCTCCAGTCACTCCAGAGCAAAAAAGATGAGCAGTCTCCTCTCATGAGATTTACAGCCTCTGAAAACCAGCTGGGGGAGGTCAGCTAGGAGTCGGTTCTGAACCAACAGAAATAAATTGTTTTCTTGATAAAACAGTTAATCTACACCCTCATCCTTCTGCATGTGTTTCTTTTATGAAAACCTGCTTTAATGTGATCTATTTATTACAATTGAGGGATTGATGCAGTTATGTTATCAGTAACTTACAGCTTTTCTTGCTTTTGGATTCATTCTTTGTGTTCTCCATGTCTGTGGCTTTTGGGAAGTGCTTGGTGTCAGGTGTCTGCCATTACAATGTCTTACAGAATAGCTTCACTACCATTCAGTGTGCCCTGCCTCACCATCCCTTCCCCATCCTCCACATTCTTGGTACCACTAATATGTTTAAGCATTGTCTAAAAAGCCACTACTTTTGAATTAGTTCTGACTACGGTCCACTATCCATAGATTTTGTAATGAAAGCTGTAAATCTTTACAGGAGGAGAGTGCTAATCTTTCTCCTCCAGAGTGGCAAATGCATTAGAACTGCCAGCCTTTTGATTCAGCTTTACACGTTAAGCACTGTGCTAGTGTTGTCTTACTTTATCTTTAGTTTTACCTTTCTAAAAAAATGTCAATATGATTGGAGTCGTGATGCCTGGAGATTTTTGAGAATGACTTCTTTCACCTAAGCAGTATGTTTTTTACTGATTGCCTTTTTTTTTCACTGAAACATCTGTTTTTCAGAGTTCACTATGTTGCAGCATGTATCAGCACCTATTTCCTTTTCATGGCTGAATAACATTCCATTTTATGACTCATCCATTCTTGAACATTTGGGTTGACTGTTGGGAATAGTGCTGTTACAAACACCTGTATATAAATTTCCTTTTGACTACTTGTTTTCCATTCTAGAAGGTTTCTGTGATAATTTTGTATTTATTCGAAATTTAAGCTGTCCTGTCCATGCTCAGTTGTTCAACAGTCTTACCTCCAAACTGACTAATATATAAGTACTCCCATTTCTGCCCTCTGAGGCAGCTCACCTTCCAGCTTTCCGCAGATGTGGCTGTGCTCTGCTCTCTGCTTGTATCTCAGCTGGCTCACACCTGCTTCTTTATGCCAGAGCCTGGGGGGCGCCACACTCAGGCACATCATGGGACACCACATGAAGGCATGTTTTTGTTGTTGTTGTTGTTATGTGCAACATCCCTAAACTCTGCTCTGTCCTGTGCCAATTGCACTGTCTCTGACACTCCCATCCTGAGTATCCCAGTCACTGAATCAGTCCACCTCATAGAGGGCCTTCCCCTCCTGTGCTGTCCCTCCACCCTCCCAAGCATGATGTCCTTCTCCAAGGACTGGTCTCTCCTCACAGCATGTCCAAAGTATGTTAGACGGAGCCTCAGAATCCTTGCCTTCAAGGAGCTACCCTGTTTAACCCTTTCCAGGACAAATCTGTTTGTTTTCCTGGCAGTCCATGGTACTCTCAATACTCTTCTCCAGCACCACAGCTCAAAGGCATCAATTCTCCTTCTATCCTCCTTGGTCATTGTTCAACTCTCTGATGCATAATAAGTGATTGTGAAGACCATGGCCTGTATCAGACGCACCATAGTCAGTCCCTAACAGCAGACTTTCCCATGGCAATGCGCCTTCTAATTTCCTAGCTGCTGGTGCCAAGACTGTCGACTATGGAGCCAAGCAAACTGAAGCTGTGTACAATCTCAATCTCTTCACCATCCATCCTGATGCTACCAATTGATCCAGTGGTGAAAATCTTTGTCTTCTTGACACTGAGCCTCAATCCATATTGGAGACTGCAGTCCTTGACCCTCTGCAGCAGGTGCTTCAGGTCCTCTTCAGTTTCAGCAAGCAGGGTTATGTCATCTGCATAACACAGATTGTTGATAAATCGTCCACCAATCTTGACCCCACATTTCTCCTCATAGAGCCCAGCCTCCAGGATAATCTGTTCTGCATATAGGTTGAAAAGGTATGGAGATAGGATGCATCCCTGGCGTATGCCCTTCCCAATTTTGAACCATGCAGTGTTCCCTTGCTTTGTTCTGATGACTGCCTCCTAGTCCAAGTATAGGTTTCGCATTAGAACGATCAAGTGTTCTGGGATTCCCATTCTTCTCAGAGTCAGCCATAGTTTGTTATGATCCACACAGTCAAATGCCTTTGCATAGTCAATGAAACATTGCATAGCCTTCCAAATTGTTTCAGACACCCATGTCACCAACTTTCCCACAGATAGACCAGGGCTGCATAGGCTGCAAGTGGACTTAGAAAAGTAAAACAGACTGAGGTTGACTAGGTTTGTTTCTGAACCGTGAATCTAATGATTAGGAAAGCAGTAAATGCTCAGTTTAGTAGGAATGAACATACTCTCCCAGCAGCTGATCTGTGAGTCCTTAGCTAGGCATGACTATCATGATTGCTTCTAATTGTAAATGCTTAAAAATTATCTGGTGCACAGTCTATTTTTTTCCTTCACCACCAATAACCGTGAGAAAAGGGAGCTCTGGTAGCCTAGTGGGGAAGGAGTTACACTGTCATCCTAAAAGAAGGCTGTTCATTTCCTCTAGCTGCTCCACAGGATGGTAGTATTCTCTCATGTGATTTACTGTCTCTGAAAACCCACTGGAGGGAGGGTCAGCTATGCCTTGGTTCTGACTCAAGGACACAAGAACCACAGTGAAAATGCAGGTTAAGAGACTTATATAAGGCAACTAAAGTTGAGTGGTTAATTAGTTCACTCATATGTAGATCATACTGTTTTAAGTGACTACTTGACGCTTTTTTAATGTATATTTAAACTTCCTACTTTCTTCTTGGTGTTGTTGTTGTTGTTGTTATGATGTGACATCAGGTTGCCTACAACTCACAGTGACCCTATTTGCAATAACTCTGAACCCAGCTCTATCTTGAGCCAGCGTCACTTATTCAGACACCTAATCCCATTGCCCCAGTTATCATGTCAGTCCATCTCAGTTAGGGTCTTCCTCTCCTGAGCTGTCCCTCCACTCTTCCAAGCAAGATGTCCTTCTTCAAAGACTAGTCCCTGCTGGCCATGTGCCCGAAGAGTGTAAGATGGAGCTTCAAAATCCTGTCCACCATGGAGAAAATGGGTTTCACCTGCTTCAAAACAGATATATTTGTTCTCCTGGCAGTCCATGGTATGTTCAGTCCTCTTCTCCAGCACCACAACTCAAAGGCATCAATTCTTCTTTTTCCATCCTTAGACATTGTCCAGTTCTTTGATGCATAGGAAGTTATTGCAAAGACCAAGGTCTGGATCAAGCACACCTTAGTCTCTAGACTGACATCATTACTCTTTAGAAATTTGGACTGGTCCCTGACAGCAGACTTACCCAGTGCAATTAGTCTTCTGATTTCTTGACTGCTGGTGCCAAGTCTGTTGATTGTGGAGCTGAACAAACTGAAGCTGTTAACGTTAGTGATAATCTCTGTCTTTTTGATGTTAAACTTTAATCCATATTAAAGACCACAGTCTTTGGCCTTCGGCAGCAAACACTTCAGGTCCTCCTCAGTTTTGGTAAGCCTGGTTATATTATCTTCATAACTCAAGTTGTTGATGAGTCTTCCTCCAATTCAGATGCCACACTCCTCCTCATAAAGTCCAGCCTCCCAAATGATCTGTTCTGCCTACAGATTGAAAAAGTATGGAGACAGGAAGCATCCCTGATGCACTCCATTCCATGCAGTGTTTCCTTGCTCTATTCTGACAACTGCTTCCTGATTCAAGTATAAATATCCCATGAGTATAATCAAGTGTTCTGGGATTCCTATTCTTCTCAAGGTTAGCCACTTATTTCTTCACTTGATTCAGTTGTTGATGGAACTGTCATGTAAGATGTGAAACTGTTTCTTGAGTTCCCACTTTAGCCTAGCATCCACTCTACTTAAATCATACAGTTCTTTCCTTTCATCACAACCTGATATGCTATGTATTTATTAGCTACACACCCTTGCTGAAATGTCAGCACAGTCAGAAGAGGGCCCTATATGTTCATTGCCTCCACAACTCCATGAATAAAATCCTATACCCATTGTGTTTTGAATTAACTATTGAGTCTAGGGAGGGAGGAAACAAACCATAAAGAGATGATGACCTAAACTTAGCCGATCCAGCCTGTGAATTATCCTGATGGGCACAACAGGGATTACAGTGGCTATGTTGGCAGCAAAATGGTAATCGGGGGGAGGGTGGCACATTCTTTGGAACTAAAGGCTTAATGGTGACAAAATGGCAGTGAAACGGAACATCATCATTTTAGTTTTGCCTTCTTCTTTCATGCTTTTTTGAATGTACCTTTATGCATTCATTTGTATGTTTGTTTTGAGACAAGTCCTTGGGAGTGCAGCATTGACCTTAAGGGGAATCGATCTTTCAGATTTTCCCTTCAAGAGTGGCCAACGTAGAATAGCTTTCCAATAATAAAGGAGTTAAGAATAGTGATTGGTAAAGAGTGTAAATAACTGGTTGAAAGGCATAATCTCTCAAGAAGATGAAATTCCTCAATTCCAAAGCACTGTGATTTGTTACAAATGTAACTATGATCAACTATCAGGAGGTTTATGATAGAGGAATCATAAACTTAGAGGTGCTCGAAAATTGAAGATGGTGAATGCCATGTACTTTCAAGGGAACAAAAAGAAGACAAATTTTAGATATTACAGACTGCAGTCCTAAGGAGTATTTGGTTCAAAAGTTGTTTCCTACTACACGATGAAATGGTGCTCTCTGGGAACCCTGTGGATTCACCAAGTAAAAGCACCAGGCGAGGCAGGCTGAAGGTTTTTTGAGAACATTAAAATTGTTATTTGGGAAAATACAGTAAATAGGATGTGTTGGGACTTAGCAAAACATTTAATAAGCAACTCTGGCCAAGAGAGTTGGGTTAAATGGCAGTTGGGAGATGTAGTAGTTGAGAGGATGGTGTCAGCCAAGAGAGATCTTTTAAAAGATACTTCAAGGCTTGGTCTCCAGCCCTATTTTGCTTAATGATTTTTTTAATTTATTCATTTCCTGTATGAAGTTGTAGAGTATAATTATCATCAGCGTTGTTTATAAGGGCTTGAGAGTCATCAAGGTTCCTGACAAACCAAAAAGCAAGAAGTAGGTCCATGGGAAGTGGAAATTATGATAATAACCATAGGGTGTCTAATTATCCACTCATTTGCTATTAATTGTTTTTATGGGGCATCAAGTTGGCTACTATTAGTTGTTGTTAGCTGCCATTGAGTTGAGTATGACTCATAGTGACCCTATGAACAAAAGATCTGAACCCTGTTCTGTCCTGCACCATCCACAGCAGTCATCATATCAGTCCACCTGGTTGAGGTCTTTTCCCTCCTTCACCTCTACCCTTCCCAGTATCATGTCCCTCTCCAGGGAATAGCCCCTCCTAGTAACATGCCCAAAGTATATGAGGAAAAGCCTCATTATTCCTGTCTCCAAAGAGTACTCCAGCTACACCCTTTCCAAGACATTCCTCTTTATTCTCCTAGCCACCCATGGATGTTCAGTGTTCTTCTCCATTACCACAACTCAAAGACATCAATTCTTCTTCTGTCATCCTTACGCATTGCCCAGTTCTCAGATGTATAGCACATAATCAGAAAGACCATGGCCTGAATCAGATGCACTTTAGTCCTCAAACTGACATCATTACTCCTCAGTAATTTGGAGACATTGCCTAACTGCAGACTTTCCCAGTGCAGTGTATCTTAAAGCCTATTAGTAGGCATGGAAACTTGCCTCCTAAAATTAGCTGTTCAATCCTGAACTACAGAATTTGAACTATATTACTAGAATCATGCTCAAACTATAATCTAGAAAAGTATATAGCATGGGAATTCATGTTCTCTTGTCACTGGATGAGGTATATGGAAAAAGTCCAAATATGCCTTTTTATAAGAGATTGATAAAATCAAGAGAGTATCTGGGGCCTCAGGATGGGTCCGGAGAGCTGGGAGCCATAATTACTGCCTTCCAATGTTTAAATGTTGGTTGGTTGGTTGGTTGGTTTGTGGATGATGGGTTTGGCTGATTCTGGCTGTCATCACTATATGAATACTGGGGAAACAGACTCACATTTAATAAAAGGAAATAGGATTTACAGTGAGAACTGGTGAAAATGCTGCCCCAGGACAGAGGGCATTTGGAGCTGCAAGTCCGGCTATTTGAAGTGGACACTGTTGCGGGTCACACCACCGCAGATGGCCTGCTGTAGGATATGGATTTGCAGTCTCTCCCAGCACTGCACCTCTGCATTTGAAACTCTCTCATCTATAGATGTTTCTCACAAACTACTTATGTGCCTGTGCTCAGAGCAGGTTAAGTTTGACTTTTTTCTTAAGCTTAGTAACAATGTCCCTGTTTTAGAGCCCACATGTTACCCCAGTAAAGTTTTCTCACCTGTAATCTTTTCTGAGAAAGCTCTTACAGCCTCAGGCAAGGCGTTGTGCTGCCAACCCAAAGACACTTGGTTCAAATGCACCAGCTGCTCATTGGGAGAACAGTGGGCAGTCTTTCTCCTTCTGTGTGATTAACTGCCTCTGACAACCTCCAAGACAGTCAGCTACCCATGGAACACAACAACAATGGTGATCTTTCTTGAGAAGCAGGTCACCAGGCCTTTCTTCTGTGGGACCTTTGAATAGATTCAGAACACCTACCTTTAGTTTAGTTGCCAAATGCAAACTGGCGGTCTGTTGATGTAGTGGTAAGGAAATGTGCTCTCAACCCAAAGTCATTCAGTTCAAATCCAGCAGCTGCTCCTTGGAAGGAAGATGGGCAGTCTCTTTCCATGAGATGATTTACTGTCTCTTAAAACTTGCTGGAGACTCAGCTATGAGTCAGTTCCAACTCAAAGGTTCTTAAAAACATCATTTGAAAAGTGGACATCTGTGTTCCTCAGATAATAAATTGGGGCATGGAATTAGAGGTTATGAGGGGATGCTTTCACCTTAATTCCCTCTCCCTCGCTCTCTCTTGAATTATATTCATCACATTACTTTTTGACAGCTAAGCATTTTGCTACCATTAATTTATTCATCTATCATTCTTTTTTAAATTGACTGCAAACTTCCTAGAAGAAGGATCATACTCGCAAAAGTGTTACATAATAGAATGCCCCTGGGTGGTGGTGTAGTGGCTAACCAAAAGGTTGGTGGTTTGAGTTTACCTGGAGGCATATTGGAAGAGAGGTCTAGTAAACTACTTACATAGCATCATCTACTGAAAATCACTGATTTCTCCTTGGATATATATAGAGTTACAGGAATATATTGATGGGATATCAACATGTACTTAGTGAGCATTAACTATAAAGAACCTTTATAATAACTATAAAGAACCAAACAAAACTAATACATATAGTATACAAAATTTACAACTTAAGGCATGTTTTAGGGAGCTGTAGTGGCTTATTGTTGTTACTGTGTACTATCAAGTCAGAACTGACCCACAGGTGAACTTCTAACAGATTTTCAAACAACATGCCTTTGAGATTGCTGTGTAGCTTCTTGTCACAAGGACACCAGAGCTCCGTATAGTGTTATACTGGTAAGGAATTGTGTTGCCCATGCAAAGGTACTCAGTTAAAATCCACCAGCTGTTCCACAAGAGAAAGATGGACGATCTCCTGTCGTGTGGCCTGCTGCCTCTGAAAACCCTCTGGAGGGTCAGCTATGAGTTTATTCCAACTCAGTGGTACACAGCAACAAGGCATCTTTTACCATTTGAAACACTGCAACATTTTGAAAGTTACTTGAGAATGCCCTTATTGCTATATTAATTGTTCAATTAGCCCCCAAAATCTTAAATTTTACACTAGATGGCGTTTGGAAAAAAACATGTAGCATGTTAGAATCAGCAAATCCTTTTGCAATTCAATGCAAGTGTACAGGCCAACAGTAGTTGTACTGAATTTTATGAATACAAACAAAGAAATTTGTCCCACCAATGAGCAAAGACCAGATGAGTTTGGATATGACACAAGATCATTACAAAGACAGAGGGCAAATAAAAGACCTAAATGAATGGCAAAAGAAACTCTGAAAATTGCACGAGAATGCAGAGAAGCCAAAGCAAAGGGAAGAAATACTAAATTTAATGACACGAACAGAAGATTTCAAAGGGCAGCTCGAGAAGACAAAGCAGAGTACAAAACAAAATATGCAAAGAGCTGGAGTTAGAAAGTCAAAAAGAGAGGAACATATCCGGCATTTCTCAAGCGGAAAGAACTAAAAACTAAATTCAGGCCTCAAGTTGCAACACTGAAGGATTCTATGGACAACTTGTATATGTTGCAAGAAGCATCAAAAGAAGATGAACAGCATTCACAGAGCCACTGTTCCAAAAAGAATTGTTGACAATGAAACATTTCAGGAAGTAGCATATGGCCAAGAACCAATGATAATGAAGGAAGAAGTTCAAGCTGCACTCAAGATGTTGGCAAAAAATAAGGCCTCAGGAATTAATAGGATAATAGTTGGCATGTTTCAACAAATACATACAGTTCTCGGCATGTTCTCTAGTCTATGCTAAGAAATTTGGAAGATACCTACCTGGTCAACTGACTGGAAGAGATCCATATTTGTGCTCATTCCCCAAAAAGGTGATCCAACAGAGTATGGAAATTAGTGAGCAGTATCATTGATATCACATTTCAGCAGCAACTAAAATCTTGCTGAAGGTTATTTAACAATGGCTAGAACAGTACATTAATAAGGAACTTTGAAAAATTCAAGTTGAATTCAGAAGAGGCTGTGCAATGACAGATATCATTTCTGGTGTCAGATGGACCATAATGTAAAGCAGAAAATGCCAGAAAGACGCTTATTTGTGTTGTATTTTCTACGTAAAGGCATTTGGCTGTATGGATCTTAACAAATCATGGTTGAGAAGAATGAGAATCTCAGAACGCTTAACTGTGCTTATGAAAAACTTAGACATAGACCAAGAGGCCATTATCTAAATAGTAAAAGGGAAGACTGCAGGGTTCAAAATCTGAATAGGTGTGTGTCAGGGTTAGAGCCTTTCTTTATATCTTTTCAGTGTTGAGCATATCATTTGAGAAGCCGAACTCTATGAAGGAAAATGTTGTATCAGGTTTGGAGGAAAACTCATCATCCTGTCTTATGCAGATGACACAGCCTTGCCTTCAATATGAATTATATCTCAACATCAAAAAGACAAAAATCCTCACCACAGTAAGGAAAGGAAACATCATGATATATGGAGAAAGGATTGAAGTTTTCAGTGATTCCATTTTACATAGATCCGTAATGAGTACCAGTGGTAATCACGGGCTAGAAATCAGAAAAGCGTATTGCATTGGGAAAATCTGTTGTCAAGGATGTCTCCAAACTACTAAAGAGCCCGGATGTCAATTTAAATACTAAGGTGCACCTGGTCTAAGCCATGGTCTTTCTATTTACATTGTGCATATCTGAAAGTTAGTGAATAAAGATTACAGAAGAATCAGTGCCCTTGAATTGTAGTATTGAAGAAGAGTGCTGACTATCCCATTGACTGCAAAAAGAACAAGCAATTTTGTCTTAGAGGAAGTGCAGCCAGAGTGTGACCTCCTTAAAGGGACAAGGAAACTTCTCACATGCTTTCGGCATGTCGTCTGTCTGGAGGAGCCAGTCATTAGCAAAGGATATCATGCTGGGAAAGCTGGAAGTCTAGAGAAAGAGAAGACCCCAAAAATGATTGACAAAAATGACTGTACCAGTGGACTTAAACCTATTAGAGCTCAGGAGGATACCACAGGATAGGTAGGGCAGGGTTCAGACCTATTGTTCATAGGGTCCCTGTAAATCATAATTGACTAAATTACACCTAACAGCAATAACAACAAATCACATAGTTGTGTAGACATTGAGTTAGGGTGCCACTTTTCATGTATCTGGTGGTTACCCAAAGAGAAGTTGGATTGCTTACCCCTGGAAGTCTCCTGTAGGATCTTGTTTAGAGACTATCCATATTGGCACTCAAACTGTCTAAGGTGGGAAGGGAGGATGGGAGATGGAGGCAAAGGATATTTTGCACATTTTACACCCTCCATCTTTCTGTTAAACACTTCCTTCCTTTTTACTTACTTACCTTTCTCCAAAATTCTCCAAAAATCTCCAGCCTCATTCCTGTCACCAAGCTCATGTTTTCCGACTACTGATTATTCTTCACTATTCCCAACTTTTGCATTCCAGTCACCCATTATTATCAATGCATCTTGATTGCATGTTCAATCTATCTCCGACTGTAAAAGTTGGTAGAAATCATCTGTTTCTTCTTCTTTGGCTCTGGTTGTTGGTGCATATATCTGAATGATAGTGGTATT
>NW_006400108.1:441465-471995 GCF_000299155.1 Elephantulus edwardii | reverse complement strand
ATCTCCGATTGTAAAAGTTGGTAAAAATCTTCTATATCCTTTTCCTTGGCTCTGGTTGTTGGTGCATATATCTGAATGATAGTGGTATTCACTGGACTTCCTTGTATGCGTATGGATATTATCCTGTCGCTCACAATATTGTACTTCAAGATGGATCTAGTGATGGCTTTTTTTAACTATGAAAGCAACTCCATTTTTCCTCACCTTTTCATCTCCAGAGTAATATATCATATGATCGATCATCCGACTCAAAATGCCCCATGCCAATCCATCTCATCTCACCAATGCCTAGTATGTCAATATTTATGTGTTCCATTTCTTCCTTAACGATATTTAATTTTCCTACATAGAAAGGCTTGGTGATTTAATTCTGAAAAATAAATTACTGAAAACGCTGTAGAACGCAGTTCTACATTTTTTCCGCCTGCCCCCTCCCTTCACTCACTCAACTCTGCAACCCCCTCATTTCCACACCTCCCCAACCTCAGCCCCCCATTTACCCACACCTTCCCTTTTTTGTCCCTATTTATGCTTCTGCTTACAATAATGGTCTTACAAAATACTTGTTCTTATGCACCCGAGTTAGTGCATTCAATATAACACTCTCTAGCCTCTCTTATACTGTATAGTATTTTTCACAATCGTTGATCCTGAGTGCTGCATGGTATTCCACTGCGTGAATGTTACCAGTTTCTCAAACCAGTAGTTTGTTTATAGACATTTGTGTTGTTTCCATTTGTGCTGTTCTTGCTTTTGTGAATAGCACAGCTATGAACATTGGTGTACAAACCTCCATTTGTATCTCAGTTCTGTTTTCCTTGGGTATATTGTAGTTAATTCATTGAGGGCTTTTTTGTCACCTAAAGAAATTACCAAGTGACACAATATTTCATTTTTTTTATTCCAGGAAAATGCCATATGAGTGTGATATGTTATGAGATTCAGGTTATCCTACTTTATTTCACTTATCATTTTTGTGACAGATTTTTCTGTTTCATTGTAGATGTTTTGATTTTGTGTTTTCTGTAATATCTTACATGTTTTATTTTCCGGGTTATCAAATACAGTATAATCATCCTTGAGTATTTGAAACATCACATTAAACTGTTTGAGGCTGGTGCATTTTGAGAATAAATTTTTTAAAAAATTCTTTAATGGATATTTTAGATATTTATCAGTTTGGAATATATTTAAGTTTTAGTTCTTTAATTATTATTCCTTTTCTAGGTAATCATCTGTTTTATTAAGATAGCCTCTTAATGCTTTATTATAGTACTTTCCTGGTTTGTTTGCTGTTTTTTTTCCCCCCTTCATTTAGGTATATTAGTGATTCCCTACTTATTTTATTTTTCAAAAAATTTGTTTCTAGAATGAATTATGACTTCTACTGGTTTTGAGTTTTAATATTTTTCCTTTTTTTTCTCCTTCTCTGTCAAGCTTTTCTTGGATTTTTTTTTAGTTATTTCTAGAATGAAATACTTCTTAAATAATAGTGTCCTTAGAGATGTTTATGTTCACTTTAGCTCAGCTTTTATTCTACTGAATAAATTCTGAATTCTTCCATACTTAAATACTTGTAATTTATTCCATAAAAAGTTACGTAGGTTGCTATTTTATAATCTTATGTTATCGATGGAGAGGATTTGGTGTGTACCACCTCTACATTTTATTGAGATGTTAATTTGGCTTTTTGAGGTAATTATCTGTTTGAAGCATTACTCTGTAATTTTTCAGTGATTCGCTGTAAGTTTAGCAGTTAGGTTTGTTGCTCACCATCTTGAAGGACCTCACTGGTGGGTTAGCTGCGCCATGAACTTCTGGTGGTTTATTTGGTACTCTTAATTATATCTGTGTGTATGTCTGTTTCTCTGCCTTTCCATGTTTTCTTTATTTTTGCCAAAGTAAATTTGAAGGTAACATAATGTTAAAAATACAAATGTGTTGTCTATAGATTTATAAAGTGTATAGTTCTGTGTGTAATTTCTAGTTACTGAAAAGTAAATACCAAAAACACCCACATTCTTTTATTAGACAAGTAACAGTGTTTTTGTGTGTTTCTTTTTTATCTTTCTTCTTAATTGTTACTGATTTAATTAGAGTTTATTTGTGGGTGGGGGCTTTTGAGTATATAAACTGATGTTACGACTCACCTAGATCCATTCTGAATCCTGCACTCATTGGACCACCTCTACAGAGATTAGCACCCAAGTTTTATTTGTGGGTGGGGGCTGTCGAGTTGAGTCCATCCCTAGCAACACTGTGAGGGTCAGAACAGAATGACCCCATAGTTTACTAGGCTGTGACCTCACAGGAGCAGATTGTCCACATTGATGGCCTTTTGGTTTAGCAGTCAAGTCCTTAATATACCTGGGATACTTTATTTTTCTGTTAGTATATCTGGAGGGGGGGTGTTGTTGCTGCTGTTGTTGTTGTTAAGTGCCATTGAGTTGTAGATGATTCATAGCGACCCTATGAATGAAAGACCTGAGCACTGTTCATAGAGTTTCCGGAGGCAAGCCATTTCTGAAGTGGATGCCACTCCGGCTTCCAAGCTTGTTTTAATCGGGAAGCTCCACCGAACACTGTCCACCATGGGTAAACCATTACCACATTTGACACATCAGTGTCACAGTGTTTGGCATCACGGCAACCACGAGTTACCTCTGTACAGTAATGCACAGACCAGTGCTATACCACCTAGAAGAATCTTTGACAAAAACAATTTAAACCAGGCCTGAGTTGAGTCCTCAAACTACCTAGGATACTTTATTTTTTCAATATATTGTTTAAAATTTATTTTATAGTGGCTTGCATACAAAATTCTTATACATTGTTTTATGCATATACTCATTGTGTTTCACGCATTCCTTCATTCACACGGTGTTTCATATGATCATTCCTATATACTGTATTTTATAAAATAAATCACGATTGATCTATACTCACTATCACCCTGTCTTTTCAGGTCTGCCTTGGATACTTCCTAATTCCTTCCATCTTCCACCCTCCAAACTCTGCAGCCCTGTGATTCCCTCCTCTCCCCATCCTTCTCCCTACTCTCTCCCTTTCCTCCCTTGGACTTTCTTCCACATCTAACTAGTTATCCTTTTTCTACAATCATGGTCTTCTGCAGTATTTGTCTTTATGAGTGAGAATTATTTCATTCAGCATAGTGCTCTCCAGTCTCCCCATGCTATGTAGTATTTTTCTAAATCATTGCTCATGAGTCCTACATGGTATTCTGTCGTGTCAGTGTACCACAATTTCTCAATCCATGAGTCTGTTGATGGACATTTTTTGCTTTTTCATGTTCTAGTGATTGTGAACCCATCTATGTATGATAAACTAATATTTGAAAGGAAACAAAATCTATCAAATGGTGAAACAACAGCCTCTTCAACAAATGATGCTCTAAAACAGATTTTCTGCATGCAGTTAGCTGAAGCAGCATCCACATCTTACACCGTAAACAAAAATCAACTCAGGGTGCCTCAGACACCTACAAATAAAGCAGAACCCATAAAGATCTTAAGAGGCAAAATGGGACCAGATTTAGAAACCCTCATAAATGGTATAAATAGGCTGGCAAATTCAAACAGAGATGCACAAACAGGTGAGGGTAACATTGACAGATGGGATGACCTAAAGATTAAAATTCTCTGTATGCATCAAAAACATTTTCCAGTAGGGAGAAAAAAATCCTACCGATGGAAAAAAACAATGTTTGACAATAATATCTCAGACAAGGGTCTCATAACAAAAGTTTACAGAATACTACAGGTTCTCCACAAAAAAAAGACTGATAACCCAATTACAAAATGCGAAAAAGACATGGAAACACTTTTCATAGAAGACATTCAGATGTCCCAACAGACACATGAAAAAATGATCAAAATCACTGGCCATCAGAGAGCAAAATCAGAACAGCAATGAGATACCATCCTAACCCAGCAGCAGTAACAAACTTTAACATGACAGCAAGCAATAAATGTTGCAGAGTATGTGAAGAGACTGAAGTCTCATGCACTGATGGTGGTATTATAAAATGTTACAGCCATTTGGAAGGCAGTTTGGCATTTCTGTGTGACACAGCACTTCCACTGCTAGAAATATACTCCCAAGAAAATTAGACCCGAGACACAATCTATTATTTTCTAAGCTTTTTTTTTTCTTAGGGAGCTCTGGTGATGTAGACCATATAGCACTCCATGTGTTGTTCACCTACCAGCCACTCCTCTCTGAAGGTTTGAATCCATCCACAACCCTTTCTCCGCAGAGCATCTCCTCTTGTGTGATTTCCACACAGTCTCTGAAAACCTGCTTGAGGATCAGCTATGGGTCCATTCTGGCTCAATGGCATATAATAGCAGCACCAAGATTCTTTTTAAAACTTCACAAAAGGATAGTGATTTGACTGGTGGTGGTTAATTTGGTGAGTGTTTCAGAGGATAAAATAACATAGTTTGACTATTACGTCAGCTTTGTGAGTGTAATTTGCCTCAAACTGGTAGTGTTAACACCACTCCGACTCTCTGCCAATAAAATTAAGGGCTTTATTGAAATGCTGTAATTTATTATTCTACTCTCTTGCTAAAAGTAATGTTTTTTATACCTCATAGTATGATGAGAGATGTGAAAAGTCAGAATTGAAATTTCGTTTCAAGGCAGTAAAGAGGGTAAAACAATATCACTTATGGTGATGGAATAAGACCCTGCAATGCTTCATTACCATTTTGATTGGCATGGCCCATGTCCTGCCAGAGTGAGACACCCTTGATTTGGCAAGTCTCTCGCATCTTCCGAGTGTTTTTTATGGGTTTTCTGGACACTGTAGATAAGCAGCATACTAAAAGAGTTATTTTCTTAAGCACGTTTAAGAAAATACTGTGTTCTTTGTCACGTGCTTGGAATTTGGGCTTGTGGTGTGACTACCTTAGAAGAGGTGCCATAGATTGATTATTTCAGCTGTCTTCATTTACTTTCAAAATAAATGAAGTCAGCCCTTGGCCCTTCTTAAGTCTCTAAAGACCATTTTCATTATGCACCTCCTCTTTCCAAGCATTACCGTAGAATGACCTGGTGGGGCCACATCACTTAGAGCATCGGTACGAAAAGGATTTCTAAGACTTAGCCCTTCTTTTTTTAAAAAGGGAAAGAAAGAAAAGAGTTTCTCTACAGGAAATGGCTTCTCCCTGGAGCATTAGTGTCCTCCTGAAGTGCACACACTGCAAAACACGAACTTCAGGTTTAAAGTGCTCTTTGAAGTATCTCCTGAGTGTAGGTTAGGTGAAGGAGCGTCAGTGCACTCCAGCTGCAGTGAAGTCTAGTAAACCAATGCTGGATGTCTCTGTCTTGTTTCCTGGAGCACCACTGTCTCTAGTATTATGTGGTCACAGAGAAGGCCCCAGAACACTGAGGTGGATACTGTACGGCTCGCTTCTCTGGTGCCAATGTCCAGAGGCGTAATCGGAAGAATTTTTATATTCTGGAGCATTACCAAGAACACCTGCTTTTTCCTTTTAAAAGTATTTACCGTTTTTCTGGTGGTTTACACTGCCATCTATCTCCCTTGTCTTCCATTTGAAGGAAACAGAAGGAAGCAGTGGCTCCCCTCTCTCTGAAGCAGCATGCCTGGGTTCTGCCAGGAACGGTGTTCCCTTTCATAAAATATGAAAGCTGACGCAGGCCTTGGGCACAGACGAGCCTGGTTAAAAAATGTCAGCTTGCCAAGTTGGCAAAGCCTAGCACCACATAGCAGCTTTTAAGGATGCTGTAAAATTCTTTCCATAAGTATTGTAAAAAGTACAGGAAAAAAACCCAACAATTCCAAGTATCACATTTTCTTGTCGGCCTTCTGCCTAATAAAGGCAGAATCCACTCTTTCCTGGAGGACAGCATGTTAGGGATAGATATTATGCATCAGGGGAGAAGGAATCTGAAACCCATGTTAATTTTTTTTTAAAAAATCTTTTATACAGCTGGAATGGAAAATGGTAACGCCCCACCATTCAGCCCAGATGACAGGGCAGCCTTCCTAGCAGCCTTCCAATATGAAAGAATGAAACTCCCAATTCTTCTGCCCATCGTTGTAAGGCCACATGGGCTTGCACAGGAAATCAAGGAAGAACTGTAAAACACTGCATTTATGGAGCCAAAATTTCCATTACCGCACTGGCCACATACAGATGCACTAGATCAAATCAGAACAAGATGTGATCTGACGGAGCAAGAATCCTTATAATATCAGGTTACCGCCCCCTGAACACTCCCCAAGCCTGTATAAAAGCCACAGACCTAAACATGGACAAGACCCTTCAAGGCTGAAAATCAGGTTGCACTTACCTCTCTTGTAGCTTATTATATATACGTATTACAATTATGTCAGCGATTAAAAGCATCGCCATGCTGTGTTATGAACTGTTTTTATGTTTGGGATTAGATAACCCTCCTGCTATTCCCTCGTGGATCCCTTTTATGTCCTAAGGGCAAATCCCTTCTCTTGGGTCAGGAATGTAATAAGGTAGGTTTTCCCTCTCTCTGGGATGTTGTGTCTGTCTTACTGTGTTTAAATTGATACAGAAAACTCTTCAGAGCAAAATACAGTGTTTTCTTTGTATATGAGCCAGCAATTGGCTAACCCGTGGGGAATGCTCTGTGTTGAACATTTGAAAGGTACAGGTTAGTTATGTTTAGACTGCTGATGCTCACTGAAGACTACTAGGAACATGGATTGAGAGCCTTCCCTTAGTATGGTCTTGACTGATCATTTTAAATAAATAATAATTTGGGAATGTTACCAAGTTTGTGATGTGTGGTTTGTTTGGTTTTTTATAATATTGGTTCAAGAGAAATTTTAAAAAGTAATTAGTTAGTTTGAATGTGTGTAGGAGTGATTCCAAGGCATTAGCTGCAGAGAAGGAGTTTCCTCAGGAGGGCACTGTTTTTTCCGTCACACGCGTGAAGTGTGAACACATTTTGCTCACAGCTCATCCCTCCTGGGCGTGGACCCTGAGATTAAAAAAACAGCAAATTCACCATTTGAGCTTGATATCTTTCCAGAACATCAGTAACCAGAGGTCAAGACCATTATCAACTAAAAAGAATTATTTACCCTTTTTAATACTGATAATTGGCTTTGATAGTGCATCAAAATCTACAGTCTTGAAATACTTTATAGCTATAAATAACACCATGTCTGCATATCTCTGTGTGTATATATACACTCATAACTTTATGTATTTTTCCTTTTGGGGGAGGTGAGGGTAGAGCTTTGACTATTTCTAACAAGTAGATTCTTTGTCACCTTAAATTTACCACTTTTTGTTTTCTCATTGCATCTTTGTGGAAGGTGGAAAGTTTAGTTTTAGATTCTGTTCTTATCTCTGCCGTCAACTCCTGGTGCTCTATTAGGCAAGTTTCTGGAATTCCTTGAAAATCAGGAAAATCTTTGGAAGAAAATGATGAGAAGGAATTAGCCAAATGGAGGGCTTTAGTGTGAGTAAGATTGCAATGCTTGCAGCCTGTTAACCAGAGCCCTGGGAGAAAAGGCAGAGATACAAAGCCAGAATTATCATAGTGCTGTCTGCCATGTTGCCGTGGCCCTGCACTGCTGATTGACATTATTCAAGCGGAGGAAAGATCTAGTTAAAGACTGAAGAAATCCTTCCTGACTCTTAAACAAATATTCTACTGGTGCTTGTGCTATAATTGTGGTATCTGAAAAAGGATACAATCTAGAAGTCATTGTGCATGTTATTTAGACAAAATAATAGTATTTTTTCATCTTAAATATTCAGCTGACAACACTTTGGCCAAATGCTGAGCTTCAGTTTCTGATTTGCTTTGCAAGCACATTCACTATTTTTTCTCTGTATAATGTTAACATGTATAAACTTCCAAGCACTTGCTATAGTAGTATTATGATCACACTCTTTTAATATTCTGTTTATGTGCAATGTGGAGGCCATTATAAAAGCCAAATATATGTTAAAGAAATAGGCTCTCAGGATCAAATTGAAGACTTACTGAAACTTCGCAAATGTTGCATGATTATTCAATGTATCCTGGCCAGATTTTCCTAGGAAAATACACTTCTAAAAATAAGCTTTATGGGGTCAGGCTCCAAATTTAAAACATGTATTTTCAGGAATAAATTAGTACATCTCGAAGAATTAAATTCTTAGGAAGTAAAAGGCAAAATTAAAAAGAGAAAGAGAGGTTAATGCAGAAATGATTCAAATTTGTTTCGTTTGGTTTTTGTTTTGTTTTTTAAGTCACCCTTGCCCAGGAGTGGTTCACTCTGTGAAGAATGGTGCTGAGCACGAGAAGACTCACCCTTCCAGATCTCCCCTGCAAGGCCCATACATCATTTCACACACTTTTTTTTTTTTAATTGTCATATTTAAACCTGTGTCTCTATATTAAATGTCTTGCTTATTTATTTCTCTAGTTGAAACTCTACATGACTAGTCCTACTTCCTGTTTTGTCCCTTCAAACACTTTAGTCATGGTAGGGGGCAGAATTTCCATTACATTAATGAGATTTCCACAAGTAGATTACAGAGGAAACATGCCCTTCAGTCTTATGTTACTTAACAGCATCACATTGGGAAGAAATCTTAGCATAAACTATCAACAAAAAAATAGCCAAGGGGTGAAATTCCAGGGAGATAGAATGTAACTTAATCACAAAGGCAAAGTGGTTTATTTTCTTTCTTATATCAGAACTATTACTGAATTATTTCAAGAGTAATCAATCATAAAATATAGGATTATTTGCTTTCAGCAGTCCATAGAACATGATACAAAATATTGTTTAAATACCAGAACCCTTATCCCAAAGTTACGTCAAAATTGTCAGTGTGACAAAAAGAAATTATAAAATACCTTTAATAAATAATGGGAACCAACTAAGATAATGCTGATCTATGCTATTATTAACTCCAAATCTCAATCTGCAATTGAAATATTAAAGGGGGCTCCCTTCGAGGACCCTAAAGGCATATGGGATGTTGAGGTTTATCAGATTCTTGAGAGTAAAGCAATCACAGGAAATTGCTTCCTTTCCTGTGGCTTCTGGTTCTCAAAACACAAATCTAATGCAGGCAGCAGATTGTATGTTGAGACCTGGGACCACGTTAACTTTAAATTTGGTATTTTCAATTACACATGAAATAGAGCTTTCATTCCTCTACCAAGTACTGATTGAGCTGGGTGCTACCCTAAGTGGCTTGGACTATGTCTTTGAACAAAACCTGTAGAATTCCCATCTGTGTACAACTTACAGCCTAATGACAGAAGGCAGACAGTAAATCTGCGCTCTGCAGTTCAGTGTAGAATTTTGCCTCCATGCAGGAGACCCGGGTTTGATTTCCAGCTGGTGCACCTTATGCACAGTCACCACTCACCTGTCAGTGAGAAGCCCAACCTTCCAAGATACCCCTGGGTAGGTTTGAACTACTGACCTTTTGGTTAATAGTCAAGTGTTTTATCAACCGGAGACTCCTCATGACTCTGCCAGAGTTATTTTTATAACCACATGTTTGATTGTTACCCTATTCTTGGTCCTCTGGAGCCTGGCTTCCTGAGGGCATTCTACTCCTCTAATAGTCTTACCCCAGGCTGTCTCTGTAGAGCCCACACTGCTTCCTTCCATTGCCTCCCCCATCACAAAACTCCTACCACCCAGCCTAGGGTCATTTCACACTTAGATTGTCATCTTCTCAGAGCTTCCGATCTCTTGATCATACTTATTTTGCTCACAATATATAAATAAATGTTCTCTAGTCCAGTGCCTGAGCCTGTGTTATTTGTGTGAAGCCCATGCCTTCTTGCCTTCTACTAACATAATAAAGAAAATCATCATTTGGATATGGACCAGTGAGTATCTACCCATATAATATAAGAAATGATATTTTCATATACTTGGATACACTAAAAAATGGAAATTAAGTTGTTTATAAAGAGTTCTGCATCCTGAGACAGTATATGAGTTTGATTTTAAAATGGTGATGTGAATTCCTAAAAAGTTGGAACACTCGCTAAAGCAGAAATGTCAAAGGGCTTCCTCTGCTTCCTGGTGTGACACTACCAGCCTGTAAAATCCTGGGCTTGCCGGCCTGTGACCTCTTTATGTTGTGGGTAGTTTTATAGAGATGAAAAAGGTCAGGCATTCTTCTGAGTGCTTTATGTTGTTACTACCAAGGTACTTGGGGTTTGGATGTGAGTTTTTAAACAGTATTCCTTTTTGCAACCCTCCAGCCAGTCTTGGATCAGCTCCAATGGATGTGTCTATTCAGTCTCACGTCTTCAGTGTTTTAGCACAGTAACTGTCATTTCATAAATAAGCATTGAGTTAATAGTGAATGAATGAATCCGCTCAGTGGGGATTGTGGGCAGATTTCCAAGCGGATAATTTTGCCTTCTTGCCTGCCTCTTTTTTTCCCCCCAGTAATTCTTGAGACTGCCTATTTCTCTGTCATCAACAGTCACTACTTCTCTCTTTATACACAAATGTATACTTGTGCCTTATTTCTTTTCCTTTTGAGAGGAAAAGTTCTCCCTTAGCAATGTGGTGGGCAAAAGAGTTTTGAGGGAGTTATATTTGCTGTTTCCAACTGTTCCCGCCTGAGAATACCTGTATTCCTTGGGTGGCAAAGTCATACCCTACCTGCCTGTTCCCTGGACCATTTTCTTATCCTGCTCCCTTCCCCGCTAACTGCACCCACCTACCCAGGCACAGTCTCCATTAGTCTATTATAGTCTAGTTATCTGTATACTCTTGGTCCTCCTCCCTTTTTTTAAGTGCCATCAAGTTCGAACTGACCCTCTAGTGGGTTTTTTGGTTAAATTGAATAGGAGGAAATTGCCCACCTTTCTCTCCCAGAGCAGTTGGTAAACCACCTGTCTTTAGGTTGACAGTGCAACTTTTACCCACTAGGCCACCAGAGGTTAGTAACAACTTTATTGAGATACGATTCACAAACTATACAGTTCGTCATTTAAAAAAAAATAAAGTTTTAGTGTATTTACAGAGTTGTGCAATAGTCATCACAATTAATTTAATAATATTTCTTCACCTCATAAAGAAAGTCAGTAATCATCATCTCCTAGTTTCTTGAACACATCCAAAAGCCCATTCCTAGGCAGCCATGGTTTGCATTCTGTCTGTATCAATTTTCTATGTTGGACTTTTATATTGTTGTTGTTGTTGTTGTTTTTAAGTGCCGTCAAGTCACAGGCGACTCATAGAGACCCTATGAAGGAGAGTCCTTGACGCTTGGTTGGCTTTCATCCTCTCTCCAGGTTCATAAGGTTTCCGGAGGCAAGCTATTATGGAAGTGGATGCCACTCCTCCTTCCAAGCTTGTTTTAATTGGGGAACTCCACTCTCTGTCGACATTGCGTAGCCAAGCGTTAACGCATTTGACACATCAATGTCACAGTGTTCAGCCTCACAGCAATCAAAAGTGACTGCTGTACGGCAACTTGTACACCAGGACTATAAGACCTAGAGGAATGTCTGAACAAAAACAATGAAAGACAGGCCGGAGGGCCGCGGATTAAAAGTCACCCACCTTTGGCTTGGTGGAATCGCTTTCTGTCCACTGACTTTCATATAAATGAGATTATTTAATGTCTTTTGTGACTGTAGCTTCCACATAATGTTTTCAAAAGATTGATCCATGTTATAGCATGTGATTCTTGGGGGTTTTTTATACATTAAGTGTGAATGCTGATAAGAGGAGCTGTAGCAATGGAAAGAAGTGATCTAGCTCACCTTCGTGGCATTTGGGCTGGTGGGGAGAGAGGTAATATTTTAAATTAATTTAGTTCTCTAAATCCAGCACTGTAAAATTGTCCAAATAAGGTACTTTCTCAGAGAACTTATTTTTTTGCAAATAAAAGAAAATACTTAGGTAAAATGTTGGTACTTAAAAACAGGAGTTAAATAATTGTCTGTGCAATTCATTTGGTTACTTTTATTAAAAAGTATATTGTGCTTTCATTTTAATAAGTCAATTTTTAAAATGCACAAATCAGAATATGAAAATATTTTTATAAAGAAAATACAGTGTATTGAATTCTTTTCTTTTCTTGCTGTATTTCTAACCATCAGAATACTGAAAGATACTTTGATATATTTATTAACCAGCTGGAATGAAAACAGTCATTTTGTCAAATCTAGCTGAGCTCTTCCCCACCAGATAATATAACCTTATAAATACTCCATTAGGAAGATTGATGGGTGCCACTAAAACAATTTAAATTCTTTTATTTATCTAAAATTAAAGCTCATGTTCATGTATAAGACCTCTTTGAGCTCTGATACTTCATGCTTCTGTATACCTTTTGACAAAGCCTTTTGGAATTAAATTCCATTGTGTTCCTCATACAGTCTATAGTGTGACAGAAAATTTTTCCAAAATATTACATGGAAATAATTCTCACTCGTTGTTGTTCTTGTTATATGCTGTCGAGTCACCTGCAACTCATAGTGACCCAGTGTACCGCAGCTCTGAACTCTGCTCTTGAGCCAGTTTCATTGTCCCTGACATGCATACCCCTATTACCCCAGTCACTGAATCAATCCATCTAATCAAGGGTCTTCCTCTCTTGTGCTGTCCCTCCGCCCTTAGAAGCATGTCACTCTCCAAGAACCAGTTCCTCCTGGGAACATGCCCAAAGTATGTGACATGGAGCTTCAGAATCCTTGCTTCCAAGGAGCGGCCTGGTTTCACTCTCAAGGATAGACCTGTTCTCTTAGCAATTGTCATATATTCAATACTTTTCTCCAGCTCCACAACTCAAAGGCGTCAATTCTCCTTCTCTCATCCCTCGCCATTGTCCAGCATTCTGATGCATAGCAAGTAACTGTGAAGACTATGGCCTAGATCAGGTACACCTTAGTCTTCTAGACTGACATCATTGCTCTTTAGTACTCTGGTAAGGTCCTTGGAGGCAGATTTTCCCACCCAGTGCAGTTGTCTTTTGATTTCCTGGCTGCTGGTACCCAGAGTGTTGATAGTGGAACCAAGCAAGCTGTAACTCAATCTCTTCTCCATCTATCATGATGCTGCCAATTGGCCCAGTGGTGAGAATCTTTGTTTTCTTGATCTTGAGCTTCAATCTATATTGAAGGCTGTAGTCCGTGACCTTTTGCAGCAAATGCCTCAGGTCCTCCTCAGTTTCAACAAGCAAGATTGTATCATCTGAATAACACAGGTTGTTAATGAGTCTTCTCCAGTCCTGTCACATTCCTCCCCATAGAGCCCAGCCTCTGCGTTGATCTATTTCACATATAAATTGAAACAGTATGGAGATAGAATGCATCCCTGGAGTGTCCTGATTTTGAACCAGGCAGCGTTTCCTTGCTCTATTTTGATGATTGCCTCCTGGTCCAAATATAGATTTCACAGAAACACAACCGATTGTTCTGAAATTCCCATTCTTCTCAAAGTTGGCCACAGTTTGTTGTGATACATATAGTCAAATGTCTTTGTATAGTCAATGAAACACAGATTCCTCTGGTACTTTCTGCTTTCAGCCAAGACTCATCTAATAGTAGCTATAATATCTATAGTACCATGGCCCCTTCAAAACCCAGCCTGTACATCTGGCAGTTTTCTATTGATGTGCTTTTCCAGTTATTTTTGGATAATTTTCAGCAGGATCTTGCTTGCATGTGATATTAATGATATTGTTCGATAATTTCCACACTCTGTTGGGAATGGGAATAAATATGGTTCTCTTCCAGTCAGTTGGTCTGGTGGCTGTTCTCCAGATTTCTTGGCCCAACCTGGTGTGCACGTCTAGGGCAGTGGTTTCTTTTAGACAGAATATTTTTGTGTGTGTTGCCAAATAACCTTTAATGTAATTTAAGTTTTACAAGGATCTAAACTATTTTCCCTCACTCTTCTGAGGGTAATCACAAGTTTATAGCATAAGAAGAAAAAATAAATTTAAAATTGAACCATCACAAAATTATGTATTAAGAGTTGTTGTTTGTATTGATTGTATCCTGTCTTCTGCTGAAATGGAAAATTGTCTTAGTGTATTGACTTAGCCAATCTGTAGAAATTTCAAGGTATTGAATTTTGTTACACTTGTTAACTCAAGCCTTATTTATGAACTAACCTACTAGCAAAGTTTAAAAAAAAAAGAGAGAAAATATCAAACTATTTTCTAGTTTGATACTCAAAACAGGAAATGTTTCTGTGGTGGTGTGTTGGGTTTTTTCCTTTTCTTGATAGCATCATATTATCAAAGAGAGCCACGTTAGTGCACCAAGCAACAGAGAAATACCACAAAGATATGACTTAGAAGTGTACTTAAGAGTAGGACTAGCTTCTTCAGCCAACAAGTTCCCAGTGGACCACATGAGGCTCAGGAATCTTGAAGCCATGCCATTTTGTTGGATAGTCACATATGAAATGTGTTACTTTTAAAAAACAACAACCTGTGTTTCTACTTTAAAAACTCACCAGAAGCCAAACAAACTCAGTTGCCATCATATCTTTCCACTTTTAGAGTTGTCTCTGTGTCCAGGTAGACCTGCCTCGTGAGGTTTCAATGACTGGGGAGGTTTTAGGAGTAGGTCACCAAACCTTTTCTTTCTAGAGTCCTCTGAAAGAATGTCAGCTTTCAGCCTTGTGAATAGCTGCCAAGCATGTTAACCCCAGTGTCCCAGAAGGGACACCAGCTTCTCTATTAAGGTGATAATAATGTGTACCTGTATGTTTGAGGGGCTTTGTGTGTGAGAGAGAAATCATCTTCACTCCTCTATATTAGAGATCATCTTACTTTTCCAGGTACTTTGTGCTGTGACACATTTAGCAATATATTTAGTACCACCTTTTTAAATGGTTTGGAAAAGTCTTTGCTATTTGAGAAAGAGTAGATCATGAAGAAAGATAATGTACATGCATAAGGATCTACATGAAAATTGGGGGGAGCATTGAGTCTGCAGTTTTGTATAACTTGCCTTCATTGTTTTAAGTATACTTAAGCGGAAACCTTTTCATTGATGTTACGTTAATTGACATGGAGTCGCCTATGACTCACAGTGACCCTGTGAATGACAGATCTGAACCTTGTCTTATTGTGCACCATTCTCACAATCTCTGATGCGCCGCAGCTCATTGTTCTAGTCATTGTGTCTGTCCATCTTATTGAGGCTCTTCTCTCTACTTCTGACTCTCCACCTTTCCCAATGTGATGTCTCTTGCCAAGGACTGGCCCCTCCTGAGGTTATGCCCAAAGGATGTGAGACCAAGATTCACCACGGAGCCTGCTGGTTACATTTCCTTCAAGACAGACTGATATTTTGGTAGTCCATGGGATATTCAGTATTTCTCTCCAGCACAACTCAAAGGCATAGAGTCTTCGTCTGTCATCCTTTTATACTGTCTTACTTTCAGATGTATAGCAAGTAATTGAAACCCCATGGCATGGATCAGGTGCACCTAAGTCTTTAAACGGATATTTTTCCTATTTAGCACTTTGGAGCAGTTCTAACAACACATTTTTCCAATGCAGCACATCTTTTCATGACTGTTGTTATCCTAAGTGCTGCTCCAAGTAAAAAGAAATCGTCAACAATTTCACTCTTTTCTCCATCTATCTATGGTATTGCCTAGGGGACCATTGGTGAGGACTTTTATTTTCTTGATATTGAGATGTAATCTATATTGAAAACTGTAGTCTTTGATCTTCTGCAGCAAGTGTTTCAAGTCCTTTATGCTTTCAACAAGCAAGGTTGTGTCATCTGCATAACAGGTTCTTGATATATCTTTCTCCAATTCTGATACCACATTCTTGTTCTTAGTCCAACTTCTCAAATGATTTGTTCAGCATACAGATTAAATAATTAAGAATAAGGGCTATAACTCTGACACACACCTTTCCTGATTTAAACCATACAGTGTTTCATTGTTCTCTTTGAACAGCACCTTCTTGATCTATGTTTACATGTCACATGAGCATAATTTGTGTAGTCTGACACTCCTGTTCTTCTCAATGTGGTCCATAATTTGTTATCATCCACACAGTCAAATGCTTTTCCGTAGTCAATAAAGCACAGATCTGCTTTCACCCAGAATTTCTCAGACATCAGCAGTACTGTCTCTCATTCTACAGTCTCTTCTAAATTCACCTTAAATTTCTGGCTGTTGATGTAATTTCCAATTTGTTTATAATCTTCAGCAAAGTTTTACTTGCATGTGATATTAATGATTTTGTTCAATAATGTTCACATTCTGCTTGATCACCTTTTTTGAGAATGTAATCAAATTTGGAACTCTTCCAGTCAGTTGACCATGCAGTTAGTTGTCTTCCAAATTTCTTGGCATGGACTGGTGAATACATCTAGGTTTGCATCTATTCATTGAAGTATATCGGTTAGTAGTACATCAATTCCTGCAGCCTTATTTTTTTCCAACATAATCATTGCAGCCTTAACTTCTTTGTTCATCATCATTGGCTCTTGATTATATAATATTTCCTGAAATAGTTCACTGTCACTTTTTGGTTCAGTAATGATTTGTTTCTTCCATCTTGATGTGATGCTTCCTGTATCATTCAAGGTTTTTGCCCATAGAATCCTTCAGTATTGCACCTCGAGGCTTGAGTTTGTTTTTCAATGTGAGGAATGCCAAGCATGTTCTTCTGTTTTGATTTTCTAACTCCAGCTCTTTTCCCATTTTGTTTCAGTACTTTGATTTATCTTCTCTAGCCGTCCTCTGAAATCCTCTCTTTACGTTTTATTTTACTTTTTCTTCCCACTTTTTGGTGTCTATATTTGAATGCAATTTCCAGAATATTTTCTACCATCCATTTTGTTCTTTTCTTTCTCCCCTGTCTTTGTAATGAACATTTGCTGACTTTATGGATGATAACCTTGATGGCATACTACAATTCTTCTGGTCTTTGATCATTAGTGTTTAATTCCTAAACCTGTTCTTGAGATGGTTTTTTCCCTCTTTTTTTAAATTTATTTTTTATTTTATTATTTTTTTGTGCATGTACTGTCAAATCAGATCCGATTGGTACAGGAAGAGATTGTCCCTCCTTCTCTAGCAGAGTATCTGGTAAATATGAACTGCGTACTTCTGGGATTACAGTGCAGCTTTTTGCTACGAGGCTGTCAGATCTCCCTTGTGATGGTTTTTAAATTCAGGTGGGTTAGACTCAAGGTTGCATTTTGGTTCTTGTGGACTTCTCATTTTCTTCAACGTGAGTTTGAACTTGGCACATGAATAGTTAAGAATCTGTTCCATAGTCAGCCTAAGTCTTGTTTTGATTGCTGATACTGAGCTTCTTCATCAATTTTCCCACATATATAGTCAATTTGGTTCCTTTGTAGACGATAATGTAATGTGCATGCATATTGTTATTATGTGCAATCGAGTCAACTATGACTCATAACGACCCTGTGAACTAAATCTTACGCTATCGTGAGCCAACCTCACCGTGTCAGACACACCTGATCCTATTGCCACAGTCACTGTCAGTCCTTCTCTTCTGAGGTCTTTCTCTTCTGCACTCACCCTGTACCCTTCTAAGCATGATACCCTTCTCCAAGAACTGGTTCCTCCTGGCTGCATGTCAAAAGTACATGAAACAGAGCTTCAAAATCCTTGCCTCCACAGAGCAAACTGGTTTCATCCTCTCCAAGACAGACCTATGTGCTCTCTTGGCAAGTCAGTATGCTTCTCCAGGGCTATAATGCAGAGGCATCGATTCTTCTTCTGTTACCCTTATTCGTTGTCCAGCTCTCAGATGTGTAATAAGCAGTTGAAAAGACCATGTCCTGAATCAGGCACTTGTCAACCTCTAGACTGACATCATGGCTCTTTAGCACTCTGGAGAGATTTTCATCAGCAGATTTTCCCAGTACAACTTGTGTTTTGATTTCTTGCCTTCTGGTGCCAAGAATATTGATTGTGGATCCAAACAAGATGAAATCATTAACAACCTCAGTTCTTCATTTCTTCATCTTTCATGATATTCTCACCCAGGGGTGAGGATCATTGTTTAAAATGCATGTTGAAAGCTATCGTCTTTGACTTTCTGCAGCAAACGCTTTGAGTCACCCCACCCACCATGTGTATAGTTATCTTTATGTTGTTTGGTTTGTTGTTTGGGAGGAGTTTTTTAAATATATTTGCAGTGACTGTATCGTTGATTAAGCAGAACTGTATCATTTGTTCTCCAGGCTCGTTTCTCTCACCAAGTTTGTGTATTTTGGTGTTACAGAGCTAGTTAATTTGGAGAGTGGACACGCTCACGGCACAGCAAGGTGTTTGTCTCTTGATGAACGTGTCACCCGGCCAGAGTTGAATTGGGAGACGGGTTTGCTACAAACTCTTGCATGTGGGATACACTTCCCAATCGTGAGAACTCCTGTGATTTCTGGGTATCAAGTGGTGGAGAATCTGTCTGAACAGGATGAAAGGAAGCAGGAGTTAGCATCCAAGGTGTACACAATGCCTGGATAGCACCTTATGTGGAGAGCTGTGAGTGCCCAGGGTGAGTTCCCCCATGTGCATAGATTTCATCTGCAGGGTGAGGATCAGGCCAAGGAAAACTGCCTCAGCTCAGCTCGTAGTGAAATAAAGCATAAGAGAGGTCTCAGTTTAGCTCCGTGAAGTCCATTATGGACCTCCATTTTGCCGCTAATGAAAGAAAAGCTTCATTTTCCCCATTTTCCTTTCTGCCTTTTCTTCCGGCAGCACTCAAGCCTCTTTGGCTGACATTAAGTACTGGCCTTCCAAAAGGAGCCCCTTTTAAAAGAAATGAGCACTTTCCCCTTCCTTCTATGTGAAGCCGAGTAGCATGGCTTGTCCCACCTTCTCGAGGCTCCCAGGACCCCAGTGAGAGTGGGAGCACTGGAAACATTGACTCTGGGATCTCATTTTGCTACAGACTTAATCACAATTGTCAAATAAGAACTCCGTAGCTTTGTGTAGACCTCCAAGATACTTGGTTTCTTTTTATCAGCTCTCTGGTTCCTTAGGAAGCTCAGTGGGTGGACTCAAACCTCCTGGAAAGACTGCTGGGTCCCAGGATCCCTATCTATCCAAACAAGGAAACATTGGATGGCTGTGCTGGGAGCATTGGCATGCGATGCTGTAATTTACACCATCTATCTCTTTCTTGTGCTTGGGCCTCTGGCAAATTGCATGTCTCTGTGTTGAAGTAGCTTGGAATTTAATCATGCATTATTTTCCCTCCAATTAAATTATTTATGTATTTGATTAACATTTTTACTGCTAGAACGTCAAATTTTTACTGAAACCACAAATAAACGCACACCCATTGAATTTCAAACCCACTTAACATGGTATTCAGCCACTAAGTATTAGGAGTTCATTGTGCGTCGTTCTTGTTCGCTGTCCTAGGTTTTGATGAGGAAAAAAAAATCTGCTCTCTTAACCCAGACCTAGAAAATGATGCTGGAAGTAAAGTTTGTCTTGCCTGGCTCCCTTTCAGGCCCTCATTTGATCCAGGGGTACGATTCTTTTTTTTTTTTTCCCTAAATCCTTTCCTACTGCCTATTATTCCCCATGGCACCTGCTTCTAATTTTACTTGCTCTGGCTTGAGAGGTATTCTGACAGAAAGCTCAGGGCCAGTAAACTGCAGCCTATAGGCCAAATCTGGCCCGCCCCTGGGTTTTGTATAGCCCTCAAGCTAAGACTGATTTTTTTACTATTTCAAATAGTTGAAAAGATAATACATCTTTCATATTTTTAAATAATAGTATATTGCTACCTATGAAAACTACATCAAATTAAAATGGCAGCATCTCCACATTTTTTATGGTTAATTGTTTTATTTTGTGCTCAATATTTAGTTTGTAAACACAAGCAAGACACAGTCAAATTGCAGAATCTCATTTAAAAGAAATAGAACTGTGGTTTCAGTCCAAGTTTGAACTCCAAAGATTACAAAAACATAGGAAGAGAGGCTTGGAAAACCTTGTGATTTCCCCCTTATCCAGCCTTACCCCCTTCTCCCACACTTTTCTCCCTTCCCTTAAACTCCCATATATGTTTTATATGTTATCCTTCTGTTTTTACAATAATGGCTTTCTGCAGTGTTTGTCCTTAGAAGATTGAGTGAGTTCATTCCGTATAATGCTCTTCAGTCTCTCCCAAGTTCTGTAGTATTTTTCAAAATCATTGCTCCTGAGTGCTATGTAGTATTTCATCGTGTAAGTGTAGTAGAATTTCTCAATTTGATGGGTGGAGAGAGGGAGTAAAGGAAATGGGAAAGATCTGGTGGGAACCTGAAAAGATGAGGTAATAGTGAGCATAGTCTAATGGTGATCAATTTTATAAAATACAGTGTATGGGAATGATTGTATGAAACATGATGTCAGCAAAGGAAAGTGTAAAACCACACTGTGAACATGAGTGAAACACGATACATATATGCATACCAGTAAAAATACTTAGGTGGGGGGGAAGATACTTGGGTTCACTCACATGGGGCTGAAAAAAGATTCCCTGGATGCTGGTGTTTCTGAAGGTGAAGGTGCTTTAGCTGCCAACCAAGTTCCCCCCTCTTCTCCCTACAAAGAGGTCATGCCCCATGTGTAGGATCTGCCCTCGGTGCCGCCACTTAACTAGCAGGCATTGTTTCAGAGGCAGAAGGAGACAAAATGGCAAGGTATAAACAAAAATTTATTATTGTATTTCTAGGGATTCATCTTAACAACTCATTGCCAATACTTCCTGCTCTACTAAGCAGCAGATCCCCCAACCCAAGGATAGGACATTCCCTAACCTCCCCATTGTAAGTTCTTAAAACCCATCCAGTTTTAAATCCTACTTTCATGTTTAGTTCAAAACCCGTTTTTCTCTGCATTCTCCTTGAATGTGGTTCCTGCTGTAAATTTGAGTGGGGACCATGGGAAAGGTCAGATGTCTCTGGTTTTACCACCATCTATTGGAGCATCCCCCTATTGGCTACCCACCTTCTCCAGCTCCAGATGGCCCTCAGTATCGTGTGTGTGTGTGTGTGTGTGTGTGTGAGTGTGAGTGTGTGTGTGTGAGTGTGAGTGTTTTCTACCCACAGGCACAACCTATGCACCTGATGCTGGACACCAGACCACACATGCTGTGTTGTAAGAGTGTTTCTAACGTGGCTATTAACCCAAAAGTATGGAGGTTTGAGCCCACCCATAGGTGTTTCTGGAGAAGGGCCTGGCTTTCAGAAAAACACAGCACTGAAAACCAAAAGCAGCCCCATTCTGCACAGACACACATGGGGTCATGAATCAGAATTCATTTTGTGGCAACCACTTGGTTTTGAGTTTTGTTTGCTTTTTTTTATGGGAGTTTTGGCAAGCTAACCCTCACTCAGCCGTTTCATTGGTATCCCCTGGATCATATAATGGGAAATTTAGGCCTCTCTCTTTAAGAAGTGAGAGTGAAGGTACAACCTGGGTCTCGTTTCCATCCTGTCACTACTGATGCTTACCAGTGTGTTCAGGGCCCTAGTTTGGTCCTCTTCCCCCCCCCCCAGCTAATCTGTCTGCAGTAGCATGCCTCTAGCCCCTCCATCCCCTCTAGCTGTTTGCACCTGCGCACACCTGGGGGCACTCCACTCTTCCTACTTCAGGCCTCCTCCCCCCCATTCATTGCATCTCGTTTACACTGACCCTCATTCCCTGACACTCATATTGATTTAGGACCCCCACTATAGGTTTTTATAAAACCCTGCTATTTCCCTTCACAGCATTTATCACAACTATAATTGTATAGCAATTTACTTAATTCCCAGTTTCCCCCACCCGCAGTGGGCTGTAATTTCCTTAAGGCTGTAATCATGTCTGTCTGATTCCCCGGCTTGGGACTGCCATCAAGCAGCACTTCACTCCTGCTTGTAAATTCGAGAGCGCAATGCTGCCACCACAGTATCGTCCTTTTATTCAACTAGCAAGCTAGGGTTTCTGTTGGGACACCTGTCATCCTTTAGAATTCTGGATGGTACATTATTTTAATCAAACAGCTAGTGTTGAATTCCTATTCCATGAGTTACTAAGTATAATAAAGTTGAATTAAGATAAGCAAAAGCATAAAGTCGTGTTTCTGTTGCCTCTTATTGTATGATCAGTCACATTAGTGAAAATTTTGGAAACATTCATGGAGTGCACCCGGAACAGTTAGTTACTGAGAATGTGAGACTAGGAAGACATTGCTCCTGGTCTCGCAGAGCTCAATAGAAACAGAAATTCCCATTTCCCAGTTTAAACTTCTGTTTGCTCCTTACTCCCCTTCTTCTCTTTGCCCTTGTGACTATGAGTAGTTCTCTTTGGCTTCTGTGTTGTTTTCAGGACTTCTGAAAGTCTTTGGTTGTTTTCTTGTGTGCTGGGACACACTGCTGACTCTATTTTCTGTTCTTCATGCTTTCTGGAATCTGCTTGAGGAAGAGAATGAGTAATGATTTGTTTTCTCAGCTCTCATCCAGTTTTAGAATCCAGAAACACTGAGGGGGAAAAAAGCTTGTTTTCCCGTAAAGCAGTGGGCCACCTAGTGGAGTAATTGGGAACTGCAGATCGTAATACCGTCTGTAACACCATCCGTTGCTACCCAGACCCCATGGGGCTGAAACATAGCTTTCTTTTGTTGCACGTATTTTGTAATGACTTACTTCTATGGATGTTTGAGAAAGCCCTTGCATAAGACTTAAATTACTACCTGCCAAAAAGGCAAAAGTCCTCACCACTGGACAGATAAGCGACATCATGATGTTGTTGTTGTTGTTATTGTTGTTATGTGCCGTCGAGTTGCCTGCGACTCATAGCGACCCTATGTACAACAGCCCTAAACTCCGCTCTGTCCTGTGCCAGTCGCACTGTCTCTGACACTCCCATCCCAATTATCCCAGTCACTGAATCAATCCACCTCATAGAGGGCCTTCCTCTCCTGCGCTGTCCCTCCACCCTCCCAAGCATGATGTCCCTCTCTAAGGACCGGTCTCTCCTCACAACATGTCCAAAGTATGTTAGACGGAGCCTCAGAATCCTTGCCTCCAAAGGGCCACCCGGTTTAACCCTTTCCAGGACAAATCTGTTTGTTTTCCTAGCAGTCCATGGTATTCTCAATACTCTCGTCCAGCACCACAGCTCAAAGGCATCAATTCTCCTTCTGTCCTCCTTGGTCATTGTTCAACTCTCTGATGCATGACAGGTGATTGCGAAGACCATGGCCTGTATCAGACACACCTTAGTCTCCAAAGAGACACCATTGCTCTTCAGCACTTTGGAGAGGTCCCTAACAGCAGACATCATGATAGATGGAGAAAAGATTGAAATTGTCACCTATTTCATAATCAGTACCCTCAGTACCAGCAGATAGGAGATCCAGAGACATATAGAATTGGCAAGGCTTCTGTCAGGGACGTCTCCAAACTACTGAAGAGCAGTGATATAATTTTAAGGACTAAAGTGCACTTGATGCAGGCCATGGTCTTTCTGATCACTTGTATGCATCTGAGAGCTGGACAATGAAGGATAACAAAAGAAAAAGTGATGTCTTTGAATTGTGATGTCAGAAAAGAATACTGAATATACCATGGAGTGGCAAAAGAACAAACAGATATAGCTTTGGAAAAGTGCAACCAAAATGCTCGTTGGGACAAGGATGGTGAAGCTTAATCTTACATACTTTGGGCATGTTGCTAGGAGAGGCTACCCCTTAGAAAGGAACGTTATGTTTAGAAAAGTAGGGGGTCAACGAAAGAGAGGAAAACCCTCAACAAGATAGATCTACCAGTGACTACAGCATCAGGTTCACGTGTGTGTCAGAGATGATGAGGAGATGGCATAGGATAAGACAGTGTTCGGATCTGTCATTCATGGGATTGCTTGAAGTTGGCTGCTAACGAGAAATTGCCTGGCATTAGGAAGTCCTGGTTGTCTAATGGTAAGGAGTGACCTGAAAACTCAAAGCACATTGAGTCCACCAGCTACTCCAAGGGAGAAAGATGAACAGTCTCTTCCCCTATGGTCTACAGCCTTTGAAACCCATTGGAGAATCTGCTATGAGTTGCATCCATCTTGACAACACATAACAAGATGTTGTCCTTGAGGGAGCTCCGATGCTCTGGTGGTACAGACCAAAGGAAATTGCACTGCTTACCCAAAGGCGGCTCCTCTGGCATTGCGAATCCTTTAGCCACGGAGAAAGATGGGAAATCTCCTGTGCAGTTTCCAGCCTAAGAAAACCTGCTGGAAACTATGAGTCGATTCCAACTCAGCGGCAGTGGGAGTGGGGAGTAGGGGAGGTGGGAAGTTACCATTGACTTTGACCCATGGCAACTCCCAAGTGCCAGAGTGGGAAAGCATCGGAATAGGTTTTCAGTGGCAGACATTTTCAGAAATAGCTCACCAGAAATCTTTGTTCCAAGATAAACAACCCTGATTCTTAAACTTTAAAGATAATCAAGTATGGGGTGAACAGAGAATAAAAACCAACAGGATCAACTTGGGGCATGCATTTCCTCACTAGCCACTTAAATAATACACCCTGTTTGAAAACTTGGCCTTAATTTTGATCATAAGCAAAGGAACATCCCTTCCTCTAGTACTGCTATATGTTTCTCATGTCTCCTAACTTTAGGATCCTTAGGATATTCACATAAATTTGGGAACGACATAAAAATTATTCTAAAAACTCAAATTGAGAAAAAGTTGAGGGAAATTAATCTTTATTTATAAATGGAATCTTAGAGTCAGAGAGCACTTTCAGCACCAGTTAATTTATCCTTGTTTTATGCAGGAGGAAATCTAGACTGCTATGAGACTTAAGTTACGTAAGAAGATCACACAGCACTATTTATTCCATGTCATCTTCTTTTTTTTCCCTGTGGTTTTCATTCAGGAAAGAATGTCACTAATCTGAGAAAGTTTTGTTGCAATAAGTGCCTCAGCTGATCTTTCTTGATTCATATTATCAAAAAGTGTGCGTGTGTGTGTGTGTGTGTGTGTGTGTGTGTGTGTGTGGGTGTGCCTGCTCCCTAGGTAGAGTGTGCACTTCATTGCTGACTGAGTGTCCAGAGACCTTTAGATGTGAGGAGTGCTTCTGTAGGCTCTTGAAGGGAACACTGCTTGTTGAATGGAGGGCCAGAGAGAACAGCAGTGGCTTGCTGTGGTTCCCAGCTAGCTAGAAGCAAAACTCTGAGTGTTGAATTCTTGATCTTCAGATATTCAATACGCACAATCTGTGGTGACCCCCAAGCACAAAGGAAAGCAATACTTACTGGGCACCAGGCTGTGGATCGGACCACTGTGATCCATAACACTTTCAATGGCTGATTCTTAGAAGAAATTTACCAGACCCTTAATCTGGTCCATGGCAGTCTAAAAACAGCTGAGACTGGTTCATTCTAGAATCACGTAACTCTCCCACTGACAGATGGATGCTGGCTGCAAATGTAGTGCAGGAGTCCAAGTCTCTCACAAAATCACCAATGTTCTCTACTACCACTTTAGGAAGTATATTGTAGTTTTTAGGGTTTGAGATTCCACCGCCACATTATCTTGCCTTTGAAAATGAATGATGTCTTTCTGCTCTGTTTTCCCAAACCCTAGCATATTAATAATGACCACATCCACGGAGAGAAGAAGGAGTTTGTGTGCCGGTGGCTGGATTGCTCCAGGGAGCAGAAGCCTTTCAAAGCCCAGTATATGCTGGTAGTTCACATGAGAAGACACACGGGGGAGAAGCCTCACAAGTGCACTGTAAGTACAGAGCGGGATCAGGGAACAGATTGAGGTTGTCACTGGGTGTGGGTGCACGTCAGAGTTGACCCTCTGGGTCCGTCAGCCTTTCTTAATTTTTCCGTGGTGAGGGCTGTAATACAGAGCCTTTGTGGTGAGTGGGAAGAGGACTGAAGAAGTGGAATTTTGCCTGGCAAGAAATACCTGGTGTTTGAGAAAATGTAGGTGACAAGACCTAAAGACTGGTAGACCCTCTGGAGAACACTGATTAGGAAACTCTCAGAATTTTTGGAATTAATCTGTTATCTGTGCTGTCTTCCCTAGTAGCCTTCTGCTACCTATGGCTCTTAAACACTTGAAATACATCTAATACCACTCATTTGTTAAACTCATTTCTTAACGTTTAATTTCATTTCATTTAATTACAGTTTAGATTTAATAGCCCCCCGAGAAACACAGAGATTCTCAGTTTGAAGTGAGTCATGAGACTCACTCTGGTAGATCTGAGCAACTTCATATAACCCACACCACCAGCATTCCCTTGGGCTATTAATTGTTGAGTTCCATCAAGTTAGAACAGACCCATAGTTGACTCTCCAGTGGGTTTTCGGAGGCTGTTAATCGCATGGGAGATTACCCATCCTCCTGTGGAGAAGCTGGTGAATTCAAACCATATGCCTTCAGGATTCCAGTGACGTTTCTTACCAGGTAGCAG
This sequence comes from Elephantulus edwardii, assembly GCF_000299155.1. Taxonomy (NCBI): domain Eukaryota; kingdom Metazoa; phylum Chordata; class Mammalia; order Macroscelidea; family Macroscelididae; genus Elephantulus; species Elephantulus edwardii. The sequence continues at coordinate 445,554 of NW_006400108.1, read as the reverse complement.
GCCACCAGAGCTTGGGCCTAATGGGTTTTAGAAGTAGACAGCAGGAACGCAGTAGCTGGGACTCATTCCCTGGCCTTGGAAATGAGGTCATGGCACCCAAGAACCTGAGAAGGTTAGAAAATACTTCCCTAGTTAAACACTTCTTTGTTGACTTTTTAAAACGTAATTGCTGATTGTTTTAGCATTTTCTCCATGGTGTAGTGCATATAGACTGGGCTGCCCATAAGGTTATGCCTTCCTCCACTGAAGTGTCTCTGGATGTGCACTGAGTGTGGTTCTGGCCCTGGTACTTTACATCTTGAAGGATCTTTTTAAGTGTGATCAAATTCCGTGTCTTTGTGTGGATGCAAAAGCCATATTCATGAACTCTGTGCTGAATCTGAAATCAGTGGGAATGAAACCCATTATCAACATTAAACAATCTATTTTATGAGACAAACAAAAACATAGCTTCAAGACTTATCAGTGCTGAAAGTGCTTAATTTTGAACTGCACTGAGCCACAACTGAATTTCATTAAGGGTAAGTTTAGTGGACTTTTGTTAGTTGGTTTTGTAAAACTGCTGGCTCTCGAAACCTCAGTTTTCAGGAGCTGTTAAGCATAACGTATTGTGTGGTGTAATCCTGATTTACCTCCTGTTCTCAGTTTGAAGGTTGCACAAAGGCCTACTCACGACTAGAAAACTTGAAAACCCACTTGAGATCTCACACTGGAGAGAAACCATATGTCTGTGAGCATGAAGGTTGCAACAAGGCCTTCTCAAACGCCTCTGATCGCGCCAAGCATCAAAACAGAACACATTCTAACGAGGTAAGGCCTCTGCCATTTGAGAGGGTTTGGATGAGAACAGAGGACCCGGGAGGGCAATACAAACAGGGAGTCGGGGTCACATTCAGCTTTATTTTTTCTTGGCCATTTCCTTCATAAGTCATGGTGTTTTAGGGATAAAAGTGAAATGAGGCTGATCTGGATAGTAAGGGGAATATAGAACCCTGGTGGAGTTGGTGTCACCTTGGGGGAATCTGCCACCTACTGGTTGAACAGTAAGAGTGCTTCATTTAGCATTCGGTCTTGTTGCTGGGCCTTGAGTAACAGGACTCCATGCAAACCATGACCCCTTAAACATGAAGAATGATGGACTCAGAAGCATCATGTTGACAGCTGACAGCTCACTGCTGAGACAAACATTCGTATTAGCTTTTACCAGGTGGTATCTTCAAATATACTTTCTCAAAAAAGACTGTGTGGGACAGTCACCTTGGCTAAATATGATTCCCAGGCATCCTAAATTCCAAATGCTCTTGGAAGATAGTCTTAGAGTTTTTGTCAGTTATTTAAAATAGTATCTTAAGTCAAGGTTATGGATGGTACCTGTCCCATTTCCGGTTCTTTTATGTCATCCAAGGAAGTAAAAGAATGAAAGTTCAAATTCCATTTCCTGATATTTCGGTGTCAATCTCCTTGCAGGAACTTGAACTTCTCCTTGAAGGTTTTGCTCAAATTTTGACACCTCTGTGAAACCTCTGGAGCTAATCAAGAAACACTAAAAAAGGCATCCCACCTTTTGGGTAGAAACAGAGTAACTAGCAATTTCTTAACATGAAGTTCTAGTTTTTCCCTATTAAATGTGTGATGAGTGTGCTTAACTATGTTAGAAAAGGAAAGTTTTATGCACACAAGTCCTTGGAGCACTTATCATTTAACTGTATGAGGTGCAGGCAAAGACCATTCGTGGTCGTCTAGGAGACAGGAGGAAAAGAGCATCTCATAAAGATAAAGAAAAATGACCCTTACGTTCACTGGCTTTAAAGTGACAAAGGTGGTCTTCAGTTTGTTTCCTTGCAACTAAACTGATAGAAGAAAACCACTTCTAACTGGATTAAGTACTCCCTCTAAAAACATGTACGTACATACTCTTGGGGAAAAGACAAAACGGAATAAGGAAATTATAATTAATATCCCAGAATTGATCAGCTCTTTGAGAGACATTTTTGGGAAATGTCCTATTTCCATTGTTTATGTCTGATTCCATCTAACATACTTTGGACATGCTGTAAAGAGGGAGAGGTCCTCGGAGAGGGACATCATGCTTGATAGGGTGGAGGGACAGCGCAGAAGGGGAAGGCCCTCTATGAGGTGGATTGATTCAGTGACTGGGGTAATTGGGATGGGTGTATCGGAGACGCTGTGATTGGCACAGGACAGAGCAGAGTTTAGGGCTGTTGTACATAAGGTCGCTAAGCGTCGTAAGCAACTCAACAGCACATAACAACATGTCTGATTCTCTTATCATTTGATAGTTGCACTTCCTGTTTTTAGTATCCTTTTGCTTTCAGTTTTTACACCTCAAAATCATACCCTTCTTTCAATCCCTCCCTAAGTTACTTCCTCCAAGTAAAATGTCATTTAAGTGCTTTCTTTGTACTGTGCATCATGGTAAGCATTTTAAGATCATTATCATATTTATCATTTACCATAACCCCTGGGACTTAATGTGCTACTTAAGTTAGAGGCATAGATTCAGTTCTTCAAATTATTGTCATATAATTTAAAGTTTACAAAGTATATTAATTTTTCATGCAACCATATTTGGTTCCATACCTTTAATTGCAATGTCTACAATGTCATATCATCCCCCTATTGTATATTGTCTTCATCCACTTTTCCCTCTGACCAAAATATCCATACTTAGTATTGCATATAGGGAGCTCTGGTGGCTTAATAGTAAGTGATTGCACTCCTAATGCAGAAAAATGAGGTTTGAATCCACCAGTTGCTTCAAAGGAGAAAGATGAATAATCTGTGCCATTTACTGCCTCTGAAAATCCACTGAAGGGTCAGTTGAGAGTTGATTCTGACTCAGTTATGCATAACAAAAAGAGCAATATTGTCTATTAACTTAACTCCCGTCTTCCTTCCATCCCATAACTGGTAACTATCCAAGATTGGTTCCGTGTTTCAACTTTTCTTTAATTTGTTGTAACAGTGCTCTTGTACACTATTTATTCTGTTATGACTGGCTTATTTCACTCAGCAGAGTCACCTCCAGGCTTCCATGTTATGCGGTGTTTCTCAGAATCATTGTAATTCTTTACAGTTGCATAATTAATGCCATTATGCAGACACAAAATTATGAAAACTATAGCCTTTCATGATCGTTTCCAATGTAAAAAATAATTCCTCTCTGTCCCCATGCTTTTACATAGTATCTATTATTCAGATCATAGGTCATTATATTGATCTCTCACTTTGTTTCCCATGTTTATACTTCTTGAGAAATGCTAGCATTAAATGCTAGCATATGAATCTTTGTGGTCACAGAGTCTTGCATGTACTGGATGCCATTAAAAGTTTATTGAAAAAATTATTTTAATAAATTCCACGAGTCAGTTGAAATGCTTTCACAAAGTACCTTTCAATACATTGAGGTAAAGAGATATTCACAATGCCTAAAGTGGAATACACTGCTGTAGTTAGCTCCAGCTCATGACTGTCAGTGTACAACAGGGTGAAACGTTGCCCAGCATGGTTTCATCCTCATCATCCTTGCTTGAGTCCATTGTTGCAGCCACTGTATATTTTGAGGCTTATCTCATGCTGTGTTGGACAGTATTCTGTGATGATCCATTGTCTTGGCCTGATTTTCAGAAGTAGGTGCCTAGTCTTAATCTGGAAGCTCCATTGTTTACCAGGAGTGACTCTGCCAGCAGTTGATGCTTGTGGTGTAGCTTCCAGTACCACACCATGCATAACAATGACTGCTGTGAACTGAATGGTGGGTGGTGGAAAGCTGACTATCCAGACCAAGAAAGGGAATGACTCAATACTCACCTGAAAATATTTACTTTAGTCTAAAATCAGATTTCGTTTCAATTACAGAGAACAAAATTTTAAGGGCCTGTGTCATTGAATTAAAGTGTTTTCTTATAAAGCATACTTTTCCCATTCTTGTGAAATTTTGTAGGTTGTTGTTGTTGTTATGTGCCGTCGAGTTGTTTCCTACTCATAGCGACCCTATGCACAACAGCCCTAAACCCTGCTCTATCCTGCGCCAACCGCACCACCTCTGACACACCCATCCCGATTACC